>NW_010113784.1:5258-5563 GCF_000699245.1 Pterocles gutturalis | reverse complement strand
AAGGGAGCGCTGAACAGCCCCACACTTATCAATAACAAGATGTATAAATATCAAAGTGAAGGAGCCCGAGTAAGTCTTTCTAGAAGCGAGGAGGAAGCTTAAGCAGCTTTCTTTAATGGTGATTTGTAGCTCTGTAAGGGGCATGGATAGCAAATACCCTGCAGGTGCATGTTGTAACACTGCCATCCGGACTTTAATGTAGATTACTCTCCAACTCGTTTGATCGGTCCTTTGAAACCCTTTACAATTGCCTGTGACGAACCGCCAGTCTCAGTTTTTTTTTCTTTGAATAATGCCTTAAAGGT
>NW_010113784.1:4706-5238 GCF_000699245.1 Pterocles gutturalis | reverse complement strand
TCCTCGGGGCTTTTAAAGATCTCCAGCACATTAAAAAAAAAAATCGCGTTGGATTTTTACTTTAGAGCGTGGGTCCCTGTCTCTCAATTTGGGGCTGTTAACAGGCATCTTTTAAATCATTAATCATCTAATAACCACCAACTTTACTCTGGAGGGGAGATGCAGGAATCTTCTAAAGACCTCCAAATATTTCTGTTGCCTTCGGGATCATTTAGGATCCCGAAATGGTTAAAATTTAGGAGCCAAACACCCCATCCCTGCTGCTGGGGCCCTGGGGCTGGTGGGTGTCCGGTGTTCGTGGGTTCTGCTGGGTAGATCTGTGCTGAAGGCCTTTCCTCTGGGCATCGATGAACACCCGGTGTGGGTTTAGGGAGCGAACCCGGAGGGTGATGCAGGGGAGAGGCCCTGTCGGAGAGCGGGAGTGTCGGGGGGGGAGCGGGAAGGGTCCCCGGCACCCCGATCCTGCCCTGGGACCTCCACCCGCTGCTGTAGCGGTGGCTCCTAGCACACAGTGAGCTACTTTTTTTCTTTT
>NW_010113784.1:0-4652 GCF_000699245.1 Pterocles gutturalis | reverse complement strand
TTTTAGAGAGAGAGGAAAAAAAAATAAAGACGAGAGGACGCAATAAATCCCCGCAGATGTCTCCACTCTCTCCGCAAATAACGTTTAACCTTTAATATTATTTCGTTCCTATTAATTCAAAAAAATAATTACTGAACTTCTGGCCCTTCAACTTCCACAAGCGGGGCTTTGTTTCTGTAAAATAAACTTGGGAGAAGCGATCCCTCCATATCAAACTAGGGATTTGAATTAAAGGCCCATTTGGGACGACTACAAAGGGTTACACAGAAATAAATGCCTCATTTGCCTATTGCAAAAGTTTTCTCTGTCCTTTCTCAGTCACAACAGGGGAGGAAAAAGCCGTCGTTTATTATCTAGTGCTGGGCAGGAGCAGCCCCTCCAGAATGTGCTCTTAGATTTGGCCGGCAGAAGAGGGACTCTTTTTTTTTCCCCCCCTCAACAGCAGCTCCTTTTGTTCTCCAGATCTCTTTCCCAATTTCAAGCTTCACTTGCAGATCCTAAGTTTGTTTGTTAATGACGCTATTACCATCTGGCTCGTCCTACTTTCCAAAAGATATAAATCTCCCCAGTTTCATTGCCTACATTATCATTTAAGTGCCACCATAGCTGGAAGAAAAATATGCTTTCAAGGCTGCGAATTCTCTTGCACGGAGTAACTTCCCCGGGCGCGGAGCTGCCGCCCGCCCCGCCGGGCTGCGGGCTGCTGGCAGGGATGCGGCAAATGGATTTCACCTCGCAGCGATGCGGGGAGATGGGGAGACAGCACGATTTAAGTTTTCCCCCAGAAACTTAAGTGAACCTCCCCCCCCCGCCCTTCAGTCCCTTTTGTCGCTGTTTAATGCATCTGGCTACTTTGAACCGTTATCTTCGGCGGGGAGAGGGCAGGATGGGTCCTGCCCTTGGCAGGCTCCTGTTTTCCCCCACCCAGAGTGAACGCCCGTCTCTCTGCCATCAGTACATATTCCATACGTGTGACTAAACCTTTCCCACAGGCGTTGTACAGTAAAGGGAAGAAAAGTTTGGGCTCCTCTTAGTGCGAAGCGGTTGCGGATTTGTGTGCGTTTAAGCATAAAGGGACCGGGGAGGGGAGGGGGGAGGGCGAGAAGGAATGGGGGAGGGAGTTAGGTCGGTTTGTGTATGGGCTCCACAATGACTCTATTTATTCGCTGCAACCAGCCTGGGCAGATTGAATAGGCGAGAGAGAGACAGCCTTCCCAACGCGTGGGCTTTGTGGGATCTGGTCCCCACTAGCAGATTTCCACTGCTAATTTCCCATTCCGGGGCTCTCCTGCGAGGAGACTCGGCCGTGCCCATCAGCTCCGTCTACCCCAAACACCGCCCGGGTTTCCAGTCCTTCACCTCTCCGCGGAGAAGTTTAGCGGGGGGAGAAGTTTAAACCTTTATCGTTTCTTTGCTGAATGTCCGGCAACGTTTCTGAGGTAAAAAAAAAAAAAAAATCACCCCACATTTTATTTGAATATATGTATATGCACACACACACACAATATTGTCAAGCGGGGGAAAAGATACTCCCTTCAATATGGGAAAGAAACACAGGGATTTTTTTCCCGACTAATCTAATTGTTATAAATAATTCCGAATGAAAAGAAAACTCACTTATTATGCACTTCTAATACTGTGACTGCATAGGAGAGGAAGGGGGCCAAGCTGGTGATTAATTAATATCGCACTGGCGTAGCTGTTTGCTCACAAAAGGCCTTTTCCCCCCTCGCCGCTGCCGAGTTATCATTCCAGCTCGAGTCATGTGTAGCCAGGAAGGGACCTTGTTTATAAATTTATATGACGACCTTTTCTTTGTGTGTGCTCTAAAGTTGATATGGACAAATTGCAGAGGTATACAATTTAAGTAGATGCACTTTTAATCACCGATCATTAAAATGGTTATGTTAAATATACTCAATTACATGCATGACTTCACCCTAACAGTACTTTCTATTCTCCCAGCTGCTCACGTATTCCTTAACTATAGTCAGCAGAAGAAACTCGATTATGCTGAATCCATACATTTCTATGGATTTCATCAGCCTAATTAATGCTTCAGTGTGGTCCATGTGTCTGAATGGTCCCTTTGCTATTACTTGGGTAAGGAGGCAGTGCTGGAATGCAGAGGGTCTTTCTTTCAAAGATACCCATGGGGGTCACTCTAGGACTCTAATGGCAAAGGTAGCAAGTGTTAAATAGCAGAAACATGCAGAGAAAGGGAAGGCAACGATGTAGAAGGGACACTGATACTGTAGGTATGCCCAACAGGTCAGTGATGATAATTAAAACGCTTAAGGAAAAAAAAGGTAAATGAAAAGCTTCCACAATCCACAGCGTGCCTGTTTAAAAGCAAACAAATCAGCCCACAGAAACGCACCTTGCTGATCCTAGCGGGGGCGGGGGGGGGAGGGAAAGAAAGAAAATGAAAAAAGAAAATAAAAAGTTGACAGCAGATTTTTTTTTTCCGGAATAACTACCGGGCCAGCCTCTTCTGCGAGCACCGCAGTTGAATGCCCGTCTACTCTTATTTTCTCGCTGTCGAAATGCACCGTGTCAGGGAGGGGATGCCGGGCCGGGCAGCGCCGGGCGCTCCCACGCTGCCGCATCCTCTGCGCTCGCTGTCCCGGCACCCTGGGCGGGTCCTGCGGTCCACACAGAGCTGGTAGAAGTATCTCTTCCTCTCCTCTCCCCAGCTTTCTTCTGAAATGAAGAAGCGATTAAAATAAATGGGATGCGGTGCAGCTTCATTGCGAACAACCAATGGCTGCTTTCATAACACATCTTCCCATCTTAGCCTTTAGTGGGATTTAAAAGGCGAGAGCGCTTCCTGCTATTCAAGCAACATTTTAATCGATGAGAAATGCATCAGGATGCATTTATTTTTTGTTCCCACCTGTTGTAGTAGAAGACCATCTGATCACACATTTCTGAGAGACGTGAGGGGAAATTCCAGACCTTTCTTGTCACTCACTGCACTGCCAAAGAGTGGTGATGGGTCTCTTCCCTGTTCCTCCACGGTGCACTCTGCAGCTCAATTGTCCTAACTTCAAGTCAGTGCCTAACTGCAGCCTTCATCCTTCAAGTGGAGAGAGAAAGCAGGGAAGATTTCAGATCTATAACCAAATTATAACCTAGGAACTTTATGCTTGTCATGCTAATTTAATGACTTTTATAGTAAGTGTAGACTTTCTGTCTTTTGAAATTAGCTCTTCAAAACGCTTTGTGTAATGACAGACACTAGACATAAGAGACAAATGCACAAGCAATAGTGGGATAATAATCTGGCAAACACTGCACCATTAAATATTAAAATGGAGAACAAACTGCATTTAATCTCAGCGGTCATGTACATCACTGTCCGATGCCATTGGTCCATGCCTGGCCTCCAGAGTGACCTGAAAGGAGGGTGTCCTCCAACAGCCGCTGTGCCTGGGTTCTCCTGCAAAATGAGCAGATACCAGATGTTGAGTACAAAACAGCATTTTGTGCAATGCAGTGCCCCTTCGCTTTTTGGTGGTGTTCACACCTGTCTGAGTGCTGTAAATACCCTGATTTCGACAGGCTGGTTCTGCTGGGCCTGGCCCCTTGTGGGGTTCCCAGCGAGGGGAGGTACATGCTGGGCTCGCATATATGCCTTTGAATGTACATATACCCTCCGTCCTGAAGAGCGTTTCTGTGCTCCCATGTTATGAGTGGTCCAGAAATCTGTCCAAGAGATGGTCTTGATAACAAAGGGAGGGGTAAACCCCAAGCCATAGGTGTATTGCAATCTGGGCGACTCACTCATGGCCTCTAATTGTAAATAAGGTAAGTTCACACGACGATCGAGTAACGAGGGAACAAGAGGCCTATTTTAATCAGGTGGTTATCTCTCCTTGGTGGAGATCAGAGCTCCATCGCTTCTGGCCTTCTCATTGTGTCCCCCCTGCTGGAAATGACAGCTCCTTCAGAAATAACCAACTTGGTCCCTGGATGGGATTTCAGCTCTTTTGCACTACACATGTACCAATTGTCATTTTACAGCTACAGTGAAACCTCTAAATTATATAAGTGTATAAACTCGGCCTCATTAAATCCCCCCTTTTGGATAGCCTCAAGGTTGGAGAGTATATTACTGTAAGCCAGAGGAGACTTAAATTATATCCAAATAGGGATTGAAACGTAGTGATACTTAAGCGCTCTCCTTGTCTCAGCTACAGAGGTTTCATTTTTCCCCTTTAGAGTGTTATAATATTACAAACGCAACAGTTTCCTTATGTCAAATCAAACGATCTGAAATCCTATTTCTTGATTCAGCCTACGGGTCCCTTTGTGGTGGGGACAAAAACACAAAGATATGATCAAACACTGTAGCCTGACCAAAGAGAAATTTATCGTTCATCTCAGAGAGCTTCCTAATTTGGAGCTAAAACCCTCCCCTTCTAGAAAGCATCAGAACATGCCGTGTGAGTTGTTTTCTTGCACGTGTACCTGTGTGCATGGATAAATCGGGGTGTGCAGAGGGACAGGGGACCGAGGGCAGCGATTACCCCCCAACTTAGAGCACATCCTGCCCACGGGTTCATTTATCCACCCAACCTGTTATAAAAATAAAAGTTTCAGTGGGAAAACTGTGCCCCCGCGGGCTGCCGCTGCCTCCCCCACACCCC
>NW_010113783.1:0-6447 GCF_000699245.1 Pterocles gutturalis | reverse complement strand
TCAGTTTAGCCGTGAAGATACTGTGGGAGTATCCTCGAAGTTGTCATGTTACAACCAATTTTATTTTAACTTTGAAGAATTTCCCTGCCCTCTTCAGGGTAAAAAAAAATTAAAAAAAAAAAAAAGGAAATAATTTTACAATAACCTGATAACTCAGTTGTTGTAAGGCAATTTTGAGGTGAAAGAAGGGAAAAAAGCAAGACACTTTCAAAAAGGGAAGATGGAAAAGTGAGGGAGAAAACCCTAACATAAATTGCAGGGTGTCATGAAACTTCTTCAAGATAGTCACATTTGCCATTAAGTTGAGAGAGGGTTTTGCCAGCAAAAGATAGCAAAATACTTTCTTCCCTCTTCTGGCAGTAAATAGGTAACACTCACTTTCTCTTTGTGATGTGGTAGTGCCTAGC
Source organism: Pterocles gutturalis (assembly GCF_000699245.1). Taxonomy (NCBI): domain Eukaryota; kingdom Metazoa; phylum Chordata; class Aves; order Pterocliformes; family Pteroclidae; genus Pterocles; species Pterocles gutturalis. The sequence goes on along the minus strand of NW_010113783.1, from coordinate 6,040 downwards.
AGCCTTTAGAAAGCGTTGCTTTGTGTTGCCACTTGCCTGAGAGCTGTTCTCCTGCCCTGACAAAAGCGATGTTTGTGTCATGTTCTGGTTTATAAACAAGATGTTGTATTTCATGTATAAAATATGAAATGCCTTACCATCAGAGTTTGATTAAAGTAATTGAAAAGACCAAGAATTGCGTGCGTGGAAGTAGTTTTTCTTTGATATCAAAGACCCTTTGGCTTGGGTTTTTTTGTCAGATGGGAGAGCAACTGTGAAGATAAATTACTTCAGTCTCTGTCTGCCTCAAATAGCACATGTGATGTGAGAAGGGCTCAGAGGATTTTGGTCTGGAGACTTTTTTTTTTTTCATGTCAAGTTGATGTAAGAACACTACAAAACAGTTTAGCATTTGGGCTGATATAGAGCCAGGTGGGGTGCTTGTCTGAAGGCCTAAGTGTTTGCAGCCATCCCAAAAAGCACATCTGTAGGTCACTAAAATGCATCCTGTCATGCCATATAGCTGTTGGATACTGATCTGTACTGAGAATTTGCACGTGTGAGTAGTGATGACAGTGCTAGCATTAGGCACCTTATAAGTATGTAGCGCTGCCTAAAATGTGTGTTCATCACAGCTCCCTGTGGTGTGCCACGTGCCATGTATTTCGCACACTGAGTTTCCATCAGCTCAAGAAGTAATAAACATATGGGTGCTTGGGGCTGGAAGAAATGGTCTCTGCCCCAGGGCAGTGCCATGAACTTTTGGCAGTCAATAACGGGCACTGCCTGGCCAGTTTGATATAGTGAGTACTACCAACAGGATTAGAGGAACTAGCTGAGGAGTTTAGTATTTTCTAACCAGTTTATTAAGATTCCTTGGACAAAACCCATTTAAACTCATATTTTTTCAAAAGTACATTTTCAAACATGGTTTATAGTCTGAGAACTATCTCAAAGTAGCTATAATTAAAACATATATAACTGTAGCGTGTATAATTTTTAACAATAGCAGAGGTAAATTATACCCTTGACTATATATGGATTGTAGCTAATTGTTCAGTTTCAGATATGTGACTGAGAGCAAAATGTGTCTTTTGGCTTTCTTTTAAGACGGTGAAAAACTGGATTGTAATTAATTTTGTTCTTAAACTATGCTCATCTCTGTAGTGCTACAGTGTCTTGTGGTATTACTATCAAAGTAGTCTCTGTTGCATGTTTGCTCTTTCAGTTTCTTATGGAGAAAAACAAGCATAAGGAAAAGTTTTGAGTTTCAACTGTATGAAATGTGAGTGTTTTTACAGATGCACGTGCGCACACCCAATATGATATATTTATTTCTAAGTTACTTTACTTAATGATCACACATGTCATTGGAACTGGATATGCGTGGTTCAGTTCAATCAACTGATACTCTGAAAATTTGTTTCAGGTTCTCTTATACTTCAGACTTAGTTATCTTACATGGGAGTGTAGCCAAGAGGTCTCATTGTTACATGATGTACTATGAAATCAACACAGTACAGACTAAACTAAAACTGGTGTTAGATAAACAGATCCAAGCATGGAGTAAGTCTCGGTGACCTGAATGGATGTGTCATATATTGCTATGAGTTATTGACGACCTTTCATAATTCACAAGTGGTTCAGGTTCCCTCCACCACTTCTGAGCTATGAGATCATTAATAATGTGTGCAAATAAATAACACATCTCGAGTCAGCTCATTGTATTTCCTATTGCTCTCTCTTTCCTTCCATGTATGGTATGTATGCATATAATATTTATTTCAGAAACAGGGAAATTCCCACCAGCAGCTGTTGGGAAGAAAGTTATATCTCATAGTTGTATCACTGGAGAGCTATATTTCATAGCTGTGAGGTTATAGTTATAAAATATGGCCTTTTAATGTGTTAAGAAATACTTCTGCAGTTATTTAAACCAATAGGACTATTGTATTCAAATTAACTAAACTTTACAGTACAGTCGCATCCCCAGGTCAAATTCTACCCTGACTTACACACTGGACTCATTGGAAATTGCAACTGGCATCATCAGTCAGTACAAAACTGACTGCAAATCCTTTAGGTATGGTGGAATCACACCCAGGGATGAAATAGTCCATCAGTTAAGGTCTTTTGACCCTAAATGTGCTGTAGCCTCAGTTATTGTTTGCCAAGTCTTCTCTCCTTTAACTTGGAGTAATGAAAGTCTTTCAGCCAAAAGCTAAAATGATCCCAAGTCCATTGAAGTTAAATCTTTCAACTGAATTCAGTAGGCTTTGGATCAGCTCCTAAGAGGAGCTGCCATCTTGGAAAAACTCTATGTGAAAATTGTCCTTGATTTTGCTATTAATGAACTCTGCCCTGAAGTTACTTCATTCCCATATTTTTTCAATACTGTACTTAAATGCTGTTTTTCATTCCTCATTGTTCATGCAGCTTTTGAGGTCTGTTCTCATCAGTGGGTTTCTTACTGTGTTAATAAGAAAAATATTGCAGTTTGAAATCTCTTCTTTCATCTTGGTGTTTATTATCTTTTAAGAATGTATGCCGTTCCATGGGTCAGTCATGCCAGTGAAAGAGGTTTTGTCATGTTGCTCAACCTTCCTGCTTGTAGCTGCACAGCCTTTTATTTCAGTTTATGATAGGCTCCTCCTGGAAAATGTTGTAGTAATTGAACCAATAAGACATACTCATGGGGGGAAGTAAGCTGAAAGCTATAATGTTTGCATTGATGCATATATGGCAGTGCCCTCCTAGTTCACTGATTGGTTATTTAAGGCCATTTCAGCACATGTGCAGTAATCCAATGTGCCAGCAGACAAGCATAGCAAGGTTGTCAACCAAACTAGTGCCAAATTAGGAAACCTCTATATTAACCTGATGTCTGTATCCACAGTTAGGTTTTCAAACAGCAGAACCCTTAAGTAATTAATCTTATTTAGGCTATTTCTTCTTTTTTATATTGCACTGTGATTGTAAAAAAGTAGTCATTTAAAGAAAAACTGTCAGTGTGATAAGAAATACATACCTAAGTAAGTTTTCATTCTGACACCTTTAGCCATGCTGTATGGTCCTTCATTCTGAGTCTGAAGGGGAGCATTTTTCTCCCTCCACTGAGGATCTTCCTGAGGAGACTTTTTCACTGAAAAGCAGTCCAGATTGAGGAAGCCCAGAAGTAGGAAGTTACTACATGTTTTTATATGGCCCAGCCTACTTAGCACCAGCAGTGCTTTGCTGCAACCTGTAAAGGATTAACTTAATTTACCTCAAGATAGCTATCCAGTGGAAACTCTTGGAGGAGGAATTTGGATGAGAGGAACACAAGTGGTTGTATTCAAGATGTGTTGCCCCTAAAATAGCATGGAAGGTCTGGATGGTGGTCCCCTCTCTGGAATGAAGCGGTGCTGGTGTTCATAGCAACTATATGAGATTATAGCTGAACTATTTGAGATTATATCAACGCATTCACTGAAGATCCACTTTCCACATCTCCCAAAGTGATCAGGAAACCTGATACTTCCCAAAACTGCTACTGAAGTCACTGCTGATGTTAGATCACACTGGCTACATTCTTCAAATTGAAGTGTCCTTCACTTTAAATATGATTTTTGGAGGCTGCCCAAAATGTGAGTCATTTCTTCACAGACAGTTTTTCAAAAATTGTTGCCTGTATGTAAGCAGATACCCGTCTTTCTGCTAAATAAGCCAAGGATTCTGTTAGCTGTACTAACTGCATGGAGTAAATCACCCTTTGGCCCCTGAATGCAACAGCCTTTCCACTCTAGCCGTGAAATAATTGATGGAGTAGCACAGGAAGGCTTCCATTCTTGCTGTCTGGCAAAATAATAAATAAAAATGTATCATTTCTTAATGGACTTTGGAGAGGTGAGTAGCTTAAATATGGTAAACATATGAGAGTAGCAGCCACCTTTATTTTGCTCAGACAGTAGAGCAAAACATTGCTTTAAAAATTCATCTAAATATTCTCCTACATGAAATGAAAAATAATTTCTAATCCGTCTAAGAAAATGTAGCAAATATTTTTTGTTCAGGCTAACCAGTTGCAGTACTACCCAGAGGGGTCCTGGTCAAGCTCCCACCAATGGAAATCAGCAGGGAGTCTTTCTGTTGACTCTAACAGGGTTTGTTGTGTTGCTCAGTGCTGATTTGAGAATAATGGGGAAGCTGGCAATAAAAAGCTACTCTGATTCATTAGAACAAGGAGCAGATTTACTCATTGTAGGAGTGCAAAGATAACTGGTTTATTAAAAGTTTGATTAAGAAGCTAAAATCTTACCCAGCCTCTTTGATGTGAATGGGGGTGAAAATCCTACCAGTATTAACAGGTGCAGCACTGACACTTTAAAACCAATGGAGAGAAATGGTTGGAGAAGTGGGCTGACAGGAACCTCACAAAGTTCAACAAGGGGAAGTGCAGAGTGCAGAGTCCTGCATCTGGGGAGCAGCAGTCCCAGGCACCAGCATATATGGAAGGCCACTCAGCTGGAAAGCAGCTGACAGTAAAGGACTTGTGGGTCCTGGTGGACACCAAGTTGGTCATTAGCCAACAATGTGCCCTTGTGGCAAAGAAAGTGAATGGGATCATGAGCTGCATTAGACAAGGTGTTGCCAGCAGGTCAATAGAGGTGATCCTTCCCTTCTGCTCAGCGCTGGTGAGGCCACACCTGGAGTACTGTGTCCAGTACTGGGCTCCTCAGCACAAGAGAGACAGGGACATACCAGAGAAAGTCCAACAAAGAGCCACAAAAATGATTAAGGGACCAGAGCACCTCTCCTATGAGGAAAGGTTGGGAGAGCTGGGACTGTTCAGCCTGGAGAAAAGAGGGCTCAGGGGAGATCTCATCAATGTGTATAAATACCTGAAGGGAAAAGATTATGAAGCCAGGCTCTTTTCAGTGGTGCCCAGTGGCGGGACCAGGGACAATGGACCCAAACTGAAACACAGGAGGTTGTCTCTGAACATCAGGAAACACTTTTTTACTGTGAGGGTGACCAAGCACTGTCACAGGTTGCCCAGAGACGTTGTGGATTCTCCATCCTTGGAGATATTAAAAAGCTGACTGGACACTGTCCTCAGCAGCCTTGCTGTAGGTAGCCCTTCTTGAGCAAGGGTGTTTGGACCAGATGAGCTCCAGAGGTCCCTTCCAACCTCAACCATTCTGTGCTTCTGCGATGACTGGAAGAAAATTGACATACAGCAGATGGTAGCTGTCCTCAAAATGGAGACTGTGAAGAGCACGTGTAGCATCAACAGAGATTATTCCGCTGATTTTGACTTCAAATCACAATGGGACAGCAATGGTAATAAAATATACGTCAGGGGTGGAGGGCAAGGAAACCTAGCCAAGACTACTCAGAAACTGCTATATTCAGTAACTGTTTGTTGTTGGTGTGGAATAAGTGTAAACTGGATGAATTTGTGTGTATGGTGTGAATTAGTCATTGAGGACAAAGTGAATTGAGGTTGAAGAGAATTAAGGTTTTCTCTCTTTTTTTTTTTTCCTTTTTGAAGAGAAATGGCTCTCTTCTACACCAATGAAGTAAATAAAAACCTCATCCCTGACTTTTAATGAATGCAAGATAGAAAACCTAGGAAAAAAAATCCATTATGAATTGAGAACATGCATTTAATTAGTGACAATTTGAGACCAAGACAACGAATGCCTTTATAAAGTGTTTACCTAAAAAATAAAAATGTTGCTAATTTTGCAGAATACCATCATATGGTTACTTAAGGGTAAAGACAAAACAGTTAGGAAATATGAACCATGTCTTAGACAGCTAAAAGACTTACCACACCATGGGCAATTACTTTTTAGATGAGAGCACTGGGAAATGACTGGAACAAGAACAGGAGTGCACTAGTAATCCTAAAAAAAAGGGAATATTCTTAGTAATTATAATTTTTTTAAGTACTTTAATCCAAAACAACATCTGATAAGGAAAATAATCTTTGAACATCTAGAAGACAAAAATATTATGATCGTTAACCAGCACTGATTTGTAAAGACCAAATCATAGAATCATAGAATCACAGAAT
>NW_010113782.1:1354-1560 GCF_000699245.1 Pterocles gutturalis | reverse complement strand
CTCCCTTCTGAACTTCCAGACTGCACCCCCATACCCTGCATCCCCCGGAACACCAACACTGCACTCCAATCCCTGCATCCCCTGAACACTCAAAACCACCTGCATCCTCAAACACTGCACCCCGCAAACTCCCATACTGCACCCCCAAACCCAGCACTCCTACAAATTCCCACACTGCACCCCTCCGAATTCCCACACTGCACCAC
>NW_010113782.1:604-1002 GCF_000699245.1 Pterocles gutturalis | reverse complement strand
TCCAAACCCTGCACTCCTGCAAATTCACACACTGCACATCCAAACCCTGCACCAACTGAACCCCCATACTGCACTCCAAAGCCCTGCATCCCTCCAAACTCCTGCACTGCACAGCAAAACCTGCACCCCCACAAACTCCCACACTAAACCTGCAAACCCTACAGTCCCACAACCTCCCACACTGCACTAACAAACCCTGCACACCCCAAATGCCCAACATCCCCCGCATCTCCAAACCCTGCACTTCCTGAACACTCAAACTGCACCTTAAGCCCTGCACACCCCCGAATTCCCACACTGCACCACCAAATGCTGCACCCCTGCAAATTCACACACTGCAACCCTCCGAATTCCCACACTGCACCCCAAAACCCTGCCCCCCGAACACCCACACTGCA
>NW_010113782.1:0-288 GCF_000699245.1 Pterocles gutturalis | reverse complement strand
CCGAATGCCCAGCACCACCTGCACCTCCAAACCCTGCACCTCCTGAACACTCGCACTGCACTCCAAGCCCTGCACCGTCCTGAACTGCCACACTGCACCCTCAGACCCTGCAACCCCTGGAACACCCACACTGCTCACCAATCCCTGTATCACCCGAACACACAAAACCCCCTGCATCCTCAAACACTGCACCCCCTAAACTCCAATACTGCACCTCCATACCCTGCAACTCCTGAACACCCACACCGCACCCCAAAATCCTGCACCCTCCCGAACTCCCACACTGAA
>NW_010113781.1:0-1030 GCF_000699245.1 Pterocles gutturalis | reverse complement strand
ATGGTGAGGATGATGAAGATGATGAGAATGAGAATGATGAGAACGATAAGGACGAGGATGAGGATGATGAGGATGATGAGGACAATGAGGACGATGAGGACGACGATGGGGAGAATGAGAATGGGGAGGATGAGGATGGCGAGGATGATGAAGATGGGGAGGATGAGGATGATGAGGATGATGAGGACAATGAGGACGATGAGGACGACGATGGGGAGAATGAGAATGGGGAGGATGAGGATGGCGAGGATATAAGGACGAGGATGAGGATGATGAGGATGATGATGATGAGGATGATGAGGATGAGGATGGGGAGCATGAGGATGGTGAGGATGATGAAGGTGGGGAGGATGAGGATGATGAGGATGAGAACGATGAGGACAATGAGGACGAGGATGGGGAGAATGAGGATGGGGAGGATGAGGATGGTGAGGATGATGAGGATGAGGATGATGAGGATGAGAACGATGAGGACAATGAGGACGAGGATGGGGAGAATGAGGATGGGGAGGATGAAGATGGGGAGGATGAGGATGATGAGGATGATGAGGACGAGGATGGGGAGAATGAGGATGGGGAGGATGAGGATGGTGAGGATGATGAGGATGAGGACGACGAGAACGAGGATGGGGAGAATGAGGATGGGGAGGATGAGGATGGTGAGGATGATGAGGATGAGGATGATGAGGATGAGGATGACGAGAATGATGATGATGAGGATGATAAGGATGAGGATGGGGAGAATGAGGATGGGGAGGATGAGGATGATGAGGATGATGAGGACGATGAGGACGAGGATGGGGAGAATGAGGATGGTGAGGATGAGGATGATGAGAATGATGATGACGAGGATGATAAGGACGAGGATGGTGAGAATGAGGATGGTGAGGACAAGAATGGGGAGGATGAGGACGGGAAGGATGGGGACGAGAAGGATGGGGAGGACAGGGAGGATGAGAATGATGAGGCTGAAGAACCCCCCCTTCCCCACCACTCACCTGCACCGCCCCCTCCCCTCCCCCCCGGAACT
>NW_010113780.1:0-790 GCF_000699245.1 Pterocles gutturalis | reverse complement strand
CTCATAGTTTCAGCATTCCCACAATTCAGCACTTTGTGATTCAGGCAATGTGTATACATGCATACATTGAACACCTTCCTTTCTTCCATCCTAAACGTCACAAGTGGTTTGCCATAAAGTTATCTAACTCCTTTAATCACCATTTTGCTTTGCTAGCCACTTATTTATCCCATCCATTTTTTCTTCTGTTTTAATCACTTCCTCTAGTTCCTGAGTCCTTCTACAGCTTTTTGCAGCTGTGGGAAAGCCAAAACATATCCAGCAGAAGCAGCTAGAAAAGAATAAGAAACGTGAAGTAACCCAAATATACCACTATAACTGGAGTTTACATCTCCATTCTTGATATATTTCAGTGTTTGTTTGGAGATGTGTCAATGAGAGTAAAGTTTGCAATGGAAAAATTAAATGGTAGCTTGAGTCTAAATTCAGTAATGTAGGATTCTGATTGTATTATGCTTTTATTGGAAGTCACTAGATTTAAAAGTGTTTGTTACCAACACCTTTAAAAGTTATTTAAAACCTTAATTGGTTTTTTTACTTGTTTTAAATCAATATTTTGCTAAGTCAGTTTTGAGAACCCAATTGATCGCTGTACTGTATGGATCTTGACTTTGGTGTAACACTGGCTGCAGAGTACTGGAGGAATGTTGTTCTAACCTGTGCGTTATTGGAGTGTGGAGCAGAAAGGAGAGGAGTGCACAGAATTTGCCCATTGTTTTTTTCTGCTATCCTCATCATGTCAGAACCTAAATTAAGATTAAATAGAGTAAATAACCCAAGTTTATAAAGT
>NW_010113779.1:21664-25285 GCF_000699245.1 Pterocles gutturalis | reverse complement strand
TTTTTCTGACCCTGTTCAATTCAGCTGTAAAAGCATTTATTGACATCAAGAAAATATTTATCAATGTTGTTGGCCTGCATGCCCCAGTAAACCAAAGGCTGGGTGAACAATTGTAAGACATCTAAGCTGATCATGCTGGTTAGGATAGATCCCATAGTTTTGTATTACATTAAAAATAAACCTTCATGTCAAAATAAGACTTGCTTCTATACAAAAGTTACTGCTAAAAAGTAACTGGAATGCATTGATGGTAGATATTTTGTTAGGGCTACCACACATGTATTCTCAATATTTATCTACTTGCATTTTTATCTTCACCTACAAATTTACACACCGGATACTGTAGTTCTGTGTATGATACATACACGTGCTTCATGGCATTTACGTAACATACAGATTACAGTTACATTTGAAAATTTAATAAAGTTTCAGGTGTTAGTGAAATAATTATAAATACCTTTTTAATGTATGGGCAATTAGCACTACCAAACAAACTCCAATCTCCCTTGTCTAGCACCACCCGGACTGGATAATAAGAGAGCTCTTCCCCAGAGTCCCCTGTCTGCACCGCTTTCAGCACGCGGCATTTGGAAAGAGCAGAGATGGGGATGGGAGATGAAACGGTGATGAAAGAAAATTAGCCAAGCAGCACAACTCTCAATTTGCCAAAAAAGCAATTTCTTTAACATAGATGTATTCCAAGTGTTTATTTTACCATAATACCGCTATTTGCGGATTGCTGAATAGGTTTTTAGTATTGTATTAATGCAAATAATAGTCTTTAAATCAGGTTTTCTTTCATTTCACTGGTACAGAGTATCACTTACTGAAGTATTTTTAACACTCCCTTCTATTCTCTCAATTTCTACTTCAATTTGTTCATTAATTTCTAATCTATAACCATTGACATGATATATTACAGCAAGGATACAGCTTTTGACCTTAAAATGATAGTCATTATTTCAGATAATGATTTATAGTTGCAGTTTAGACAGACACAGATAGTTTAATTTTGCAGGACTTTCTAATCCTTCCTATTAAAAAAGAGCTACAACAAGATGAAAACAGATATGTATAAACTGAAAACTACTTTAGAGAAGGTGAGAGTTTTAACGGTGACCATTCTGACTATAATCAATGGATACAGAAATAGTATAGACGGATTAATGAAACTATCTACTGGGAGAAAAAGTGCATTCTAATCTATCATTTACGTTTATTATCTCTATTGTTTCTTATTAAATCATCTTAAAATTGATATCTTACACATGCCTGATTAGCAAATTTATAGCAGGAGACATACATATTAAGCAGTAAGAGATAATGAAAGCAGATACAAAAAGATAAGTCAAATCGCATATCTGATTGCAAAATTTCTTTTTCTGAAAGACTGCCACAAGGATAACTTTTTTTATATTGTCACTGCCTGAATTAAATTAACAGTTTTGATTTATTTAAATGTGTAATGCTATTAAGAAAATTGTTTTTTAAGTATCCCAATTCCTCGCATTGAAACAATTATCATTTTTATTGTGATGTGAAGAAAGTAACTCTGTAATTAGATCTGACACCTGAAAGCTGAATACAGCATGATGTTTTAATTTATCTGAAATTTGAATAGATAAATACAGGTTGATATCAAGTCCTTCCTTTTCATTTATGGAACAACTCAGTGGAAACACTGATGCCATTCATTTTTCATAAGGACTTACTAAACTAAATTTGGTCTTCTGGGAATTACACGAAATGTGTCAGCCGAGGATCAGAGCCTCTATATAGACTATATAGTCTCAGTAGTTACACACTATTTCATTCAGGAAGAGAAGCTTTTCATTGTACATGTAAGAAGACGTAAAAGGGCACCCTGTGCTGTCCTTACAAGAGCAGCATGTCCGGTTGTTGTCCGCAGAGAAGCCAGGTGTTTGGGGGTGGCCGGGAAAACAAGCCCATTTCTGACACCGAAGATGGCTCTGAGTCACGGATAGCTGAGTAAAGGGAACTTCTCCTTCTCAGAAATGTCATGAAGTCTCCTAATGTTAGCAAGGGAGCAAATAAATACTGACATTAAAGCAAACAACCAGGAAATGCAGCTCTGAGAGAACAAACACAACTTTAGCACCTCCGTCAGACTTTCCTGCAAGGAGTGCTATCTACATCATATTTTTAAAAAAAGTTTTACTCTACCCCATTTATTAGTACTCTGCAAACAAAAAATGGCCTACACCAAGCCTAAGGACAAAATAAGCTTCCAGTAGAACTAACTCTTTCTCCTAATATTGTGAGTACATTATTTCATCCAGATGAGACCTGATTTTTCTGTTTGTATTTTCTGAAAACTTTGAGCAAAAATTTGAAGTATGAATAAAAGTAGCTTTAAGGTCCTTTGCCTTCTGCATATGCTGACAATCACAGAAACCGGCTCTGCACTTCACCCCTGAAAAAAAGCTGCAATAAAGTGCTGTATGGCTATGTTCCCACGAGCAGCAGTGGCAAGTGGGGTCAATAGGAGTGTGTCCACATCATTCTGCACTTTTGGAACCTGCCTGTATAGGAGCTAACTATAATAAGAGGAAAAACACTGTTGGCAGAGGATTTTTTTTTTTCTTTTTTTTTAAGAAGTAGAAAAGTGAGCAATTGAAGGAAACAAATTGAGTGTTCTGGAAACAACAGTGAGGCCAGTGCAAATATTTTTTTGCACTGCTATTGGTGTCATGCCAGTCAGCAACTCTCAACTCCTGCTCTTTGACTGCGACAGAGCTTTCGGGAATCCTGCTAAACAAGTTTGCTCTTGCGCGTCGGCAAATCAATGTTGATTTCCAAGTTACACTAGTTAAGGGATTTCCATTCCGTTTCTCTCCAATATGTCATTTTTACTCTCTGTATAAACTAGCATAGACAGTCACCCATGCACATTCCCAAATCAGCCAGAGGGGATTGCTAATGTAGCATGAGCAAAAGACTACCAAAAGGCTGCTGGAGATGACAAACTACATCTAACGTATGAACTAATCTTCACTGCTTTCAATTACTCTGAAACAGGAAAAGAAGCAAGTTAGAGTTGCTCCCAGATTCACGATTGCCATCAGCAAGGGCCCGCCAGCTCGGCACCTGCTTCGCACAAGCCAAATGGTTTCCCCTCAGAAATTTTTCCCTAATCACACAGATAAACATATCTGCAGAGTTATTTGATCCAAACTATTATTCAGTTCTTGACGAACTGAAATGACAACTAATTATCCATGGTCAAATATTTATCCAATGGACCTTACAGAGGGAGTGGGATCTGGAAAAAAATAATTGTTTTGATGTCCAAGATCCAAAAAAAAAATCTATCCAGATAGCTGAGATCAAAACACTTCAAATATAATATCAAAAAGAAGAATGAACTCAAAACTCTGACACAGCATCTGCAGATTAAATAGCTTAAGGCACACCCAGAACCGTTACTCAGGACCAGGGGAGGAACACCAACAAAGAGGAAGAGGAGACAAGTTACTTCAATATAGTGACTTGGACTGCAGCAAAACACAGCTGGTGCAGATGTTCTGAACAGCAGTGGAAGAAGGGTGTGCCCTCTCCTCCACCTCTGCCCCCAGGTGCCAGGCAGCCCTTGCAGAGTCC
>NW_010113779.1:14470-21643 GCF_000699245.1 Pterocles gutturalis | reverse complement strand
GAGAGCAGAAAGCTGGGAGGTGAGGACATCCAGGTGGATGTCCATGACATGAATGTGATCAGGCTATGTGGGGATATTCCCATTTGAGGAAAAAGACCAAACACTCTTTTCAGTTGCCACTGGTCATTAAGCTGATAGTTTTTATGAAGGAGTGGGTTTCTGCAGTGGATGGGAACATCGGTGGGGTCTGGCAGGATCTCATGCTAGTCCTGTGCTCTTCAGCATATTCAGAGCCTATACAGAAAACAGAAGATCAGTAAGGTCACAAAGCAGACTGACAATAGTTAGCCATATTAGAACAAACCAAAGTTGCTTACAAGAGTTACAGAAGGCTGCCACCACGCCTATTCTCAAACATGAAGGTGTCCCTATACCCTCTGTGCTTATTTTGTTAAAATACTTTCCCCCTCCTGAGTATTTGCTACTGGCACCTGTCAGACACAACACAGTGGGTCTGTGGCTTGACTCTGCCTGCACTGCTATGTTCAGCTGCAGTTAGAATAACCTACCTGAGACCTTCTCCCTTCAGGACAGCTGCAATTTGAGACATTTTTGCCCTCTGTCAAGAGTCCTTCCCTCTTTCCAACAATATTTGGATTTGTATGGGAAAATATTTCTTTGCTGGTTACGAACACCCTTCCTGATCCCGAGCTTTTCACACAAGCAGCTCCACCACACAGCCCCAGGAGCTCCCCCCACCCCCTCCTGTCTCCGCACCAAACTATCTTTAGTAGCTTTGACACTGATACATGGAAGTCTGACCTTATTTGACAAAGATATTAAGTTTGATTCAGTGAAGGCTTAATTAAGAGGCTTGCTGGATCAGGAAGATCATACTAGCCTTTTTTTTTTAGGATAGCAGTAAAAAAGCATAAGAAATTCCTTTGTGCATCTGCTTACTTACACAATTTCACATACAGAATCAGCAAACATATTAAACATGGCACTAAATATATTTAATTTGGGTCCTCTGTTAACTAAAACTATTTTGTTGATCGCAATAAAACCCTAAAATGCACACATTCAGTGTGCCAACCAACAGCGAATATTTTTAAGGTGACTTCAACTTCCAAACGTGGACTTAAGCAGTGCTTATTTACACAGTCTGTATACAGAAATTGCTATTTCCTTGCACAAGCAGTCAAAGCAAAACTACAAACATAATTTTTTCAAACGAAACACCTATGTAAAAGCAGATTTAGAGGATGTTATTCCTGCCTCCTCCTTGAAAGATCTCCAAGCTTTTAGAGCAATGTTTTGAGTTATTTTACCCAGCAGCACAAAGGTATGAAATCAAGAGCTAGTCCTGTAGCAAGCGAGGGTACTCAAGAGCTTTCTAATCAGTGAGCTCTCCTGTGAGTCACTGCTCTCCATCCATCCAAACCAGTGATCATTGGGAGTTGTACTCCATTGTGAGAGTTTTCCATAATCCAACACGTCTCAGTCTAGGAAGGCTTTGTTATTTAATCTACTCTTTTAAGTCTCATTTTATTACTTAGATCAAATGAAGCAAGGCCTTACAATTCTTCCCCCTCTAGAACTCAGTGGGTTTCATTCCCCTGCACGGCAGCTCTCTCATCTTTCTGGAGATGCTATAGAAGACCTCTTGGTACAGACTGCCACAATCCCATTGATGTTGGCAGAGATCTAACAGCTTGTATCAGTGGAATAACTGCCCCAACCTTTAACATCTATTTATGACCAACACTGAAGCCACACGCTGAAAAAGAGATTTATTGCACACTGAAACCACATCCAATCCTAAATCGCCCCAAATGCTAGATCCTGACAAATCCTGAAATGCAACAAGGTAGGTATAAGTCTGTATTTTATATATTCTTTGTTCACTTTTGTCCGTTTAAAAAAAAAAAATCTAAATCCTTTTTTGCAGCTTCTCACAATACCATATCAACCGCACTTGACATTAACAGTCTGTTTTAACCCTTGTGCTGGATCATTAATCTCCAACTGGATCCATGAATTGTCCTTATTACATGAATAATGTAGCTTTACATTATGTGTATCTCACACCCAAGGAATAACTAAGGATAACAGAGGAGAGTAAAGGAGAGGGAGGAAGAAGAGTCTTAGAAAACTGTCACTTTTTTGTAAAGATATTTATAAAAATAAATTTAGTCTTTAGTTCCTAATGCTAAGTTTTAAAAAACCTCTTCCTTTCTGTTTAATCTATCCTTCCTTTCTTTCTTTCTTTATCTTCCTGAACAGTGAAGTGAGAACAAATTAGGCAGTCTCACTTAATTAAGCAAAGAACATTTTAAGTTAGTTAATTTTGTAACAGTATGGCCTTTAAGGAACCAAAGTAAAACACAGTTTTTCAACTGAAAAGAAAAATTACTAAGTAGATGAACTCATGGTGACCGGTATGGTGTTGGAATAAGAGAATTTTACTAAAACATCACCCTGCTGCAACGGACTTTAACAGGGTCTTTTGGGTACCTGGGATGCTTTCATATTTTGTATTCCATAAGGAGAACTGCAATAAATAAAGGCACATTGCAGGTCCAAATTTGTGTCCCTGTCCTACCACCACCGCTTTTGGGGAGGGATTATGAATTTGGTAGTCCAAAATAAAAGTTAGAAAAAACACCTATGTTGGTGACAAGAGTTGGATTCAGCTGCTAAGCTGACAGGATAAGAAAAGTCAGATGAAACAAGGCTAAGCAAGTTTTGAGTATTTTCAAAACTTCTTAATCTGTTTTAAGAGGTGAAGCAATACAGGTAAAGCATTGGGCTGGAACATTAGCTGATGTTGACATGGACTACAATGGATTATGTTTAAAAATATATGAATCAGAAATAGCTTCAAAATAACAAAGCACAATAAATCCTTTCAATTTAGCCAATTCATTTTATCATCTATTAAACTAATTAGTCTTATTCTTCCACTATAAAAACTGTACTGAAAGACTTTATATTCTATAGATTAAATTCTCAAGTGGAAGGGCATACTAATACTCCAAAGACACTCCAGGGCACGTTTTATGAGGCCATTACAGCATGGGTTGGGCAGATGAAGGCAGTTGGCAGTCCCTACAGGGTACCCATTAAACAGCCCAGTACACCACTCCCTGGCCTATCTAGCTGCTTTGGGAATTGCAGGCAGAAAAGGTCAGCAACAGATGAGGTTATGCAAAATTCTGCATCAATCCTTTACAGACAGACATGTTCATTCTGAAGGTGCATGTGAAATTAAAAGAAAAAAAATGCTAGTAAAAGAGTGGGTGTTTTCTGTTTGTGTTTTGTTTTTCAATTGATCAAATTGATTTCAAAAAAAACCCCACACATCAAATTACACGTGACACTTTCACCTACAGCAATGCAACACAGCGTGCCTGCTTGCATTAACAATTCCTGGCAACGTGACAAACTACAAACAGAGGCAGGAAGAACAAGAGTTGTTACTTTTAATTTAACATTTTAAAAAAGTTACACATGATGACCTGAAGGCATTTTGATTATATCTTCCAGGTTTTGTCCCCCTCTTTCTGGCAGCTTTCTCCCTCTTGCCCCCTGCAAGAGCGCGCCTCTGTCCAGTTTGAGGGACCGCAATTAGCTGGCAGGGGAGGTTTATTTTCACTACCCCAATCGAATATGTTCTTGTCAGAGTAGCTAAACCTCAGGCAACACAATGTCCTTGGGACAGTTGCTTGGGGCATCGCTTTTGTTCAGCCTGAATCCCATTCTCAAGCAAGTCAGTCATAAAAGAAACTATTGACATACTGCTCCAGATTAATGCCAAGATAGCTCTCGTGCCTCATACAATCCACATTACTGGGGGGCTTCTCTTTGCAACATAGCAGTCTGTAGAAATGATTGTTGGACACCTAAAAAGAAAAAAAAAATCAAAAACAAAAAACAACTGCTAGTCAGCTCCTTTCTGTTTAGGAATATAATACATGGATTCCTTTTTCCTGTGTTTCCTGGCTGCCATTTTGCAGGCTTCTCCCAAGTATATTCTCTGCTTGGACCCTGATGGTTGTGTGAAAGCAATTCAAAAATAGATCTGTATTTCTAGTGTCTTTATAAGCTATGTGCTAACACGCTTTGTACCAGATGGCACTCTTTCAGGTGTTTCTTTTTTTTCCCCCTTGGTATTATACACTTAAATAATTGAACATAAGATCTTAAAACTGCATTTCACTGTGGTCCAGTCTTGCCACTGTAATACAATTGGATGGTGCGTAATCATCTCTAGCCGCAGATGGAAAAGTGTATTTTTTGTTGTTGTCAAGGTTATTTGAGTGTCTGGTAGCACCAAAGAGTCCAAATGAATAGAAAGGCTAAGGAATGATTTAATCTCAGAGCAGATGCCTGCCTATAATGCAAGTCGCCTATAACAATTTCTCAAGACAGCATTTTGAGTGGGAATGTAATGTTTGATGATCAGTACTCTCATATGCCATAGGCCAGGATCTGGAGATTTAATGTGGATGTACTTGGCAATTGATAAGATGCCACTTAGTGCAACAATAAAAGCTTTCACAACACCTAAGCGCTAATTTAAAGAGGTGGTCTGACAAATTTAGTGTTAGCTGAAAATCTTCCTCTTAATCTACCTTAGAAAAGTAAAGTTAGACAACTGGAGAAAGTTTCTGAAGTTTCAGACACTGTTATTATTGGTTTGAAAAAAAGATATTGCTCATATTATTTCTGTTGGTTTGAGTTTTGGTGAATTCTCAAAGGAGTTAAAAGATCGCCAAAAACAACTTGTCCCCTGCCTGCCCTCTGCTTTCTCACTAGATAAAACACAGGGTCAGAAGTACAAGTGTTGCCTACCCAACGATGGCATTTCTACACTTACCGCTTTTAGAAGCAGTCGGCTTTACTGAAAGGAGAACATTTCTTTCCCATTTTACGTTTGACTGTAGCTATCGATTGGAGAAGAAGAAATCACAGCATTTCTTGTGCCAGCCGTTCACAAGGAGCAGACAGAGAGGTAGAGACACCCCAGCTCTTTACCCCCCGACTGTTTCCTCCACCATATCCCTGTCAAACTTGCTACTCCTTCCTAGCATAACTTCCACTCAAAACATTGCAAATTTTTTCCCCAATAACCAAGGCAGGAAATGCATAGCTGTCTGGTCTAACTGAAATAACAGCCATGGGGATGAATGAGGAAGAAGAGGGGAGGCAAGGATTCACAAACATTGGAAACAAATACCTTTTCAGCCAGCTGATGTTGCATTTCAGTACATCATCATTGCAGTTTTGTTCTGAAACCCTTCGCCTCACTGTCATTATTATCTGTGTTTCTTTCTAAGCGTTACAGTCTTTAAGGGAGGCATTAAGTGCTGTGTTTGTTTTACTCGCATGCAAGACTGGTTATTGCCTTTGAGACGACTGATGTGTCTAGTGAAACCTTTCAATCATAAAATAGGTTTTTTTGAAAAATCCAATCAAATGTAACTCTCCCAAAAGAAGCTGTAGTATTTCAAATACCCTTCATTATTTCAGTGATGATGAGACTGAGAAAGAGGCAAGAGAGGAGAACCAAAGTGAGACTAGCAGCCAATAACACTTAGCAGGGCTCATAGTAGAAATAACCGTGTCACTGAGCAGAGCAATGTCTGCAAAACTTCACAGTAGCAAAAGCAAAGCGACTGCATTAAACACATCGGAAACATGTTTACAGGCATTGCACATAAACAGATACTGGAGAGAAACCAGCAATAGCAGCAAAGGTGTCTCAGCAGCAGGTTTTGAAGCCCTGAGCCCTGCTTCACAGTGGAGGAGGGAAGCAGAGGAAGGGATTTTTTAGATCTCTGCCGGTTTGCAACATGCCATTTTGTGTTGAGCCACAGTGCAGACGACCTGTTCGCAGACTTTCTGAGCTACGGCTGATAATCAGCGTCTCAGTCAGAGTCACACAGGGGAAACAGGGGAAGACACCTGGTTGGGGAACACCTAGTTGTCTACTCAGATGCATAAAATGAATGAAGCATATAAACTTATATTTCAGAGTCATATCATCGTTCCTTCTCTTACATTAATCTAGAAATTATTTTACCTGTCTACTTCAAGACAAGGCATTTAAGTACAAAACTAGTTTTTCCTTTATTTCCATTAGTAAATTTCTGTTTCTTTCAGACAACTGTGCAAGGCAGGTTTTTGAGCAAAAAAAAGTAGTAAGAAAATGAAAACAATGTTGAATTAATTATTAATGAGCATGCAAAACATAAGGCAGTGTGACAGTCCAAGCAAGACAGTGTGTAAAGACATGCTAAAGAAGCACAAAAATTCCACCCAGACAGTTCCAGGTTTCTTGACTTTAAGTTTGCTCTGTTAGAATTCAGAATAAAAATGAAAACCGAAGGAGGAAAATATGTAAAACAGATGTGCAAAAGGCATGACAAATTACTCTGATACGGTAAATAAAATATAATATCCTTAAATGCTACAGATTACCCATTCCATTAGTATATGAAATACAAAACAAGAGCAATGAATAAAACAGAAAAACCACCCCTTTTCAGAATGATGATACGTTTATAAAATAGCCATTAACAACGTGGGCAGGAAGGAAGAGGTGAATGATGCAATGGTGGCTCTCAAAGAGGGGGGAAGGCCATCCTGTTAGAGCTCTGAACTGATTGTTTTACCACTGTATTGTCTTGCATTGCAGCCAGTTACATCAAATCACAGAATAGTTCAGTCCAAGAGGGACTCAGGGTGGCTCAAGCAAACCCATGCTCAGAGCCAGCAGAGGGGACAGAGAGCCTGCCATTTCCCTGGGCAGCCTGGCATGCAGGGCACAAGGCGGCACAAGGAGCGGAGGGAAGAGGGAAAGAATGGGAAGAATAGAGAAAGGAAGAGAGAGTGTAAAAAAGAGTCCAACTAATTTCTAAAGGCTAAGAAGTGGTTTGTTTCATACAGTTGTAACCTAATGATTTCTGTTTGCCCGGGCTTCAGGCAGGCATAGCCTCTGACAAAAGACAAACCACCTCTATACAGACTGATCCATGCAGTTTTCTTTGCTTCTGTTTTTCCCTAAGGTTTGCAATATTTTACATTTACCTTAACCTACTTGCGTTACAGTTCATTTTGTGGCTGACAAACAACGTTGCACTTTGTTTCCTTGGTGATTTTTGAAATCAAGACATGGGAACAGCCTTACACTGCTCAGCATCTTGTACTAAGGCTCTTAACTCATGG
>NW_010113779.1:0-14454 GCF_000699245.1 Pterocles gutturalis | reverse complement strand
ACAGAAAACATCTCCCAGAGCCCAAAAAAATAAAAAGTAAGTTCTCCAGCACTGAAGTAGACCAGGAGAAACCTTGCAATATAACATCTTGCTAATCTCCTCTTGTGTATGAAACCAGCAAGACAATGTAAAGACAAGGCAGGAACTACAAAAAGAGATGAGGATTTGAAGGCTATGACGATGTAAGTGACTGTAGCTATGACAATAAACACAGGAAAAACAAGTCAGTGATAGGAATGAAGTACAACTGAAGAGAGAGGAGAAAGTACTTCGGTCTGCAGTCACTCAGCATCTCCAGCACACAGCTGTACACACCAGGAATGTGACAAACCGAAATGTTAAGTCCTAACTAGTACCAAACATTAAAGCATACGGGTTTGGGAAATGTAAAAAAACAAAACAAAACAAAAAAACACCACCACACAAAATTCCCCCTCTACCTAGTCCTTTTGGACCTGAACTGGCTACAGACAGAAGTTGAAATTAAATTCAACATCCTGGTTCTGCCATCAGGGCACATGATGGACACAGGCCCCTGTTCAAAATTACCCAAAGCACCAGAATGAAAACTGTTGTAAGCAGTTAACATGCTCCAGTGTAGATTCTCTCTACACACATAAAGCCAAGTTTTATCCCTTGGCAGTGATACTATTTTGGGGAGGCTGGGAGCCGAAACCATAGGATAAACTCCCTCAGCACAAGACCATTCTCCAGCCAGACCCCTCGCTGGGTATGTTTTCTCTAACACATATAAACAAGGAGACACAGGTCACTTCTAAAGTGTAAAACACGATACTTTGCTGCACACACTTTCCCTCTGGGAAAAGAAAAAAGACAGCAAACAGTGACAGATGTTAAACACACTTGGAAAGTCCTCGGATACTGTGGTGATAACGACTGGAACAACCTCTTTAGGACAGAAGGGGCAGTTGATTGTCTAAAGCACAAGATACCACTCTCCTCTGACAATGCTCGTGTACTGCAGTATCATACCAATGAAGTTACAACGGGGATACTGTTTAAAAAATAATTAAAAAAAAAAAACTGAGAGAAAAGATTATTTGTTATACCACTGAAGGCTTTATTTTGCCGAGTTTATAAAATGCAGAATTGTGCTAACATACCTAATTGTCAAGTCACCCTTTTGGCTAGCTAACATACAAGTGGGTGCCAAACAGCAGGGAATGCAAAATGGAGGGGAAAGCCAGCTGAGATTTGATAGCATTCTGCCTCCCTTGAAAATTCAGTGCTCTTACAGGAAAATATAGAATATATATGTGCATGTATTGTAACCAAGACACTGAGAAGTATTCATAAATCTATTTTTAATATTGTCTCTTATTTTTCTGGGTTTTGTTTTGTAATGTTGCTTCATATCAAACCAGATGTAGGAAATGTGGACCCAAAAACCTCATTAGAGATGAAGAGTTATAAATCTTCAAGATCTTCACTTAAGACTGTCACTTTATTATTTCTACTCTATGTTTGGTATGTATGCATGTTTCCTGTTTTGCTTTTTTCTTGCAGACAGATTAATGGCAGAGGTAAAAACTCTGCCTTTTTCAGAAGTAAAGCCAAGCCACCTGGATATTCATGTGTTAAGGCAGATTATTATTCTAAAGAGGGTTGTCAATACTTCTTAGAACATCTTACTGAAAATAGCAAGTCCGGTTTCCAGTCCTGCTACTTTTTAAGTTCCCTCCTTTATGCCCCACCTCATTAACCTGCCAGATCTCTCTCTGGATCTTGCTGTTCTTCTCCCCATCACATCCATTACATCTACACTGGTAAACACAACAAAGCTTCTCCTTTACCCCAAGTCCAACTGTCTCAAACTGACTCACATCCAGAAGCCTAAACACTTTCCACCTTCCCTCAGGAGACATCCCTTACACTTTAGTCACTGGGAACAGCACTTGAGCCGTAATGCCCACCAAACGTGCCTAGGGTCAGTTGGGAGAGCATGAGCTGGCATCGGCCAAAACAGCACCAAGGATCCTATTAATCTTTAGATATCATGGCTGGTAACAGGTTTGTCCAAGCTTGTGTGTTCTCCATCTTATCCAATAAGACCAATTTGGATCCCAAGGCCCGTGACTCCCCAGTCCAAACACAAGTGACAGTCAAGCGTCACACTGATTTTGCAGGTATTTAGTACAAAAGTAAATGGCACGCACAGCAGTTACTGTATGCACGTATATACATACACGAGTGTTTATATATAGGCATAATGTACCAGAAGCAGAAAGATTTTGGAGAAAGCAGGTGTGACTGTCCTCACTCACATATGCCAGGACTCTTGGGCTACGTAAACCTAACTACTCTAACACCTCAACTTTTCTGGTTCTGTGCCAAAGAAGTCTCAGCCAGGGAAATAGCTCTCGCTATTCTATTTCCACAGAAATACTATTTCACTCATTTTCAACATGCACATTACTTCCAGAACACCCTCTCTTTTAACATTATATATTAAAAAAGACAAAAAGACTGTGTAAGTGGCTATCTATATATATTTAGAGGGGGGAAGTGGGACACAGACTACTCTCTCCTTTTTTCTTTCACTTTCCAGAAGTCTAATCACTTTCCCCATCTTCCTGCCCACATCTCTGCTAAAACATACAGACTAGCAAGCAGGTATGCATATATGTCATCTCTCTAACCCTTCCAGTTTTACATTTTCAAATATATTTATTCTGGTATTAGAAAGGAACTATATTAGCATTTTGATTGTATTCTCTGCAGCATTTTACAAATGTATAAGCAAGCATCTACAGAACTTATTTCTCCCAAAATACAATTTTGCATACAGAATTGTTGCCATTAGCTAGTTTCCAGTATACATTTATTAGAGAGAGGATAAGGAAAATAAGTTGCTAACTATTGGGGTTCAGTGACATAGCTCAGAACTGTTTGGACTGGGTCAGTTAGGGTTAGGCTGGTTTCCCCATCTTCTCCCAACACTTGCAATATGAGTGGTTTTCATTAATTGGTTGCTTGCATGTATTAAAAAAAAGTGTCATAATTCTGTAAAACCACCTCACGTATTTTATATATAACTGGTAGTACGTGTCATATCAGCTTCTATTTGTGCAGTCCTCGTGCCAGGAAATCTGTGAAATTTACTGTCTCCCCCAGTTTCTTTGAGCTCTTTTAGAGGGTTTGGGTAGAGGGGTTTAGTAAATTCAGCCCTCACAGTGCTTTTGTATTCATGCCAGGCTTACTCAAGAATAATTTGTAAAAGGCTTGAAATGAACATGTTCATCACTTAAGTAAGATGCTTAGAATCTATTACTCTGAAATAAAATTACAGCTACATTACCAGCAGCTTTATTTTTGAACGAGCTAACAAATTCCTGAATATAGGAAAACAACCTTCCTCTAATCCAGCTAACAGCAAAATGAACATATTCTGTTATAAAATATTTTACTTCCATTTATAACTCATGTAAAGAAGCGGAGCCAATTGGAGTACAGAACTGATCTGTCCAGAAGGATCTCTTCTTTTTAATGAGTATATCAAGCACGCTATGAGAAATAAATAATCATACCAAATGTTCTGCTGGCAGCTTATGTGAATACATCTTATCACTCCATTACTACGGAGCAATTTGGTTTGGTCTGCTACGACCAAGCTCTTGCAGCATCTCAGTCACTGACTCAGTCTCCTAGAAAGTAATCCCAGAGTCCTGAAGAAGCACCTCTGAGCTCTGTGTAGTGGAAGGGTTGAGTTAAGCACAGCTTCAATTGCAACTGTAAAAGGAAATCCCCAGAAAAGCTTCTAAGCCTGCGGATAGGCCCTCCAGGCAAAGGAAAGCTTTACATACCCACTCCAGTGCCTGGAGGAGCACTCTCGCCACTGGAGTGTTACACAAAAGGAAAACCACTACTCAAGCCCGCTCCTTTTTTAGCGGAAAGCGAAAGCTGCCGCTGCACATTGGGATTGGGTTTGATCTCACCCACATGTGATGGGTGGGCTCTGAGAGCCCCTTCCAGACCCAGCAATCCTTAAGAGGCTTAGAAAGAAACACATCTTTTGGGGGGATTATAACTCAAGCAAACATGACGCCTGGAGACAGTTTAAAAGGACGAGGGCTGCTCCGGGAGCTCAGGAGCCTGCAGACTCGGGTAGCAGATGAGCAACGGGTTTCACAATTATGGTGTCTTGACTTACCTACTTTTTGCTCAAGTCCTTTCTTTGTATTTTTCCATAAAGATTTTTACAGACTTACTCTGAATATTTACAAGTTTAAAATGAACATGTGCCTCTAACACAAAAGCAACAACAAAATGTTGTTTTCATCAACAGAAGAATAAATTTTCATGGTGCAAGTTTGGCAGCTGACTACAATCTCTGGTTTTACAGATCTACTGTACTAGAGAAAAAAAAATTCACATTTGCACCAGTGATGAAAAACACAGCTTGCACTTCCCTCTCCCAAATACTTACCATCACAGATAAAACAACTATTTTTATTATAGTTAGCATATTTATTAAAAACATTAATATACCTACAATGCAAACAGTACATTTGTATTTGTTTTTTAATCAATAATCAATCTCTTATTGCACAGAGATATGCTCTTTTCATCAAAATATTTAGTTCAAGAACTATAATTATTCACAGTACCCAAAACCAACTGGCATCATACAAAATTGTATTCTAGTGGTGCGCAGATGTTTTAAACCAAGTTCAAGGTTGCATCTCGGTATGGCAAGCATGTACAACTGCTTCAGCCACAGAAGAAAAAACAAAAATATCCTGTGCTAGAGGGATTTCAATGTACTGGGGGGTTTCAATGATCTAACCACTGGCGTGCTCCAGCTCAGCTGACTTGTGAAGATCCCTCCTCATTGGTACTGCAAGGAGAGCCCAGCCAACTCTTTAGGAATAAAACTTCCATTGGCAGCAGATTTACCCTCTAGATACTGCCATTCTGAGAACTGCAGCACTTTTATAACCAACAGCCTTATAAGGTGTTCAAGCAAGTTTAGTTTCTGAGCTTTGTTAACTTAAATCACAATGAGGAGAAAACAAAAAGAAGAATGGCGTAAGTGCTTTAGGGAGGATTTAAAGAACAAGATTTAGTGAAGCATTAGAGTTTTCCTAACAAGAAAAAGACCTTCTCTGAAGACACGTTGGAAAGTACAACTCCTGAAAGGAGAGGATGAAAAATGACCCCAGCAGGTCATCTGAAGACAGGGGGAGAGAAGAAAATTCAAGTTTCAGCTTAGATTCAGATCAGTCACCCCCTTCCTGTATGAATACTTCCTAACTATTGCAAAATACTTTTTATATGTTAATACTTTCATTATTTTTGGTCTGGTTAAAGGTGATTTCGAAGCAAGAGGTTGACATAAATGGGTCTCCACTCCGTGACACAAAAATTCTGAAAGAAAACAAGTAAAGGTCCTCAGGTCTCCCTGGGCTGCACCATACATTCTAAGTGCAATACCTTAGCGAGTGCCCATCCTGTATCACGCTGCTCCAAAGTTACCTGAAGTTAACAGGGCATGCTTCCATTACAACAAAGATGTCTGTTCCCACAGACAATAATAGCCAGGAAAGCCCTGTAGCAGGTGCAGCAGGAGCAGATCACACACCTGTACCCAGGAATTCCAATAAAATTAAGAGGCCTCTAAAAAATACAACTTCTTTTTGTTTACTCTAACCAACCAAATCTTACATTCTTTAGAACTTTGTTTTTCAAAATGTCAGCTTCCCCACGACCCCCCGTAGGAAATAGTTGTTCATCACAGTACCTTCTCCACAATGCAAGAGCTCTGTTCAGTGCTGAACGCGACACCTTTGGAAGTTGTTTAGCTTGGCATGATTCCCGTTGAATCATTTCCTTTCCTATCGAGCTGAAAGCCACATTTCTGGACCAAGCTTTTAGCCGTTCACACACTCTCGGGTACTAAATCACAGCATTTTGCTGCTTATGGCTTTCAAACGGAACAGCACCAGCAAGGCAGGCACCTCTACCACACAGTCATCTGTCACTCTGTATACAACAATAACTCTTTTTGGTATTAAGTGATGAGGGTGAGGGGACTCTATAAAGTCTGACAAGTGGAGGCAGGAGGGGGAAGTCCACCCAATTTGTATTGACAGTTCTTAGTTTATTTTTTTTTGTCTAAAATTTTTACAAAATATAATCTTGCAGCAGCCAGAGTGATTTTATTGATGAAGGCTGTACCTCCAATCAGTTTGTCTTAAATTGATATTTTTAAATTACTAATTTGGCTTTTGAAAATTTCTAATTCTATCACATTTCAGAAATTAAAGACTGGGACCTATGACAGGTAGTAAAAAAGGATCACAGGCTTCCAAAGGGATGCTCCTGTGGCACCGAGAAAAACCGGATGGTCCTTGGGAAAAAAAAAAAAATACATTTAAGATTCCAAAACCTTAGATGAAATAAAATCTCTTTCCTATCCTCATGCTTTTTTTTGTCTCTCCCTCTATATTTAGTATACTAGGCATCTGATATACATTTATCACAATCAAGAAAAAAAATATTTTTGTATCTTTTTACCTATCTTTTGTAACTCAATGCTTAGTTTCAAAAAAAAAAAAAAAAAGGCAAAAAAAAAAGGTAGAAGACAGGAATAGTCTCGGGGCCAACACATGGCTTTCAAAAAAAAAACCACCAAAAAACAAAAAACCAAACCACACCAAACAAAAAAACCCCACATCTTTGCTTGATTTCCATGGCAAACACTGTATCTATTATATATACACGCTATACATTTACAAGTTAGAATAAGAGATTCTATTCGAAGACACCCTGAAGCAAAACAAGTAATTGTTCTCTCTGAGAACGCATAAGCCATACATAAAATCAAGTCTCCTCCATGCAATGGCAAAAATATGACTGACATCTCAGCAGAATGAAGCAACATATAGATGAAAACAAAAATATGTTCCTCTGGAGAGCAACCAGAGACAAGTCAGTTAAATAACTACTTTAAAAAAAAAAAAAGTTATTCCGATAGTTGCCGAAGGTTAAAATGCAAAAGAAATTCTCACAAGAGGGACCAGAGCTACTGACTTAGTGTTATAAGCAGCCCACCTACGAAGCCATACTGATATATGCTCTTCCATTCTTTACCATCTGACCACCTTAATCTTTCATTCTCCTCTGCTCAGTAGAGGAGGAAGAGGGGAAAATACTCTTCTTTATCTGACTGACTGACGGTTATTGGTACTCCCCTAGGAAATGCACACTCAAACCCTCTCACTTTGAAGCTAGGTCTCCAATCCAAGACCTTTAATTCCTGTGCTGTAACAGGTTAGGCTCCTGCCACCACCCTGCAACACAATTTTGTAAAAAATCAAGTTATCATCCCGTGATGGCCACACTTTGAACAGTCACCAGCTTGGGTGCCTGAGGGAGATCCAGGTGTTGTTCTGCCCATTACTAAATTCCACCTGGAAGAACATAAACGCATACTCAAAACTGCAGACATCTCTCTTGCAATTCAGGCATCTAGAAGTGTTGTTCTGCCCATTACTAAATTCCACCTTGAAGAACATAAACGCATACGCAAAACTGCAGAGATCTCTCTTGCAATTCAGGCATCTAGAAATATCTTGGTTATTTTCTGAAAGCAGATTTTGGGGGTATTTCTGGCTGATTCATTGGGACTTTTTTTTTGGGGGGGGGGGGGGGGGGGGGGCATTGGAGCTTTTTTGAGGTTCTTTTGAGGTTTTTTGTTTGTTTTTTTTTTTAATTTTATTTTATCATCATCCCTCCTATTCTTTTCTCATCTGGATATCCACCTGTATTTGGTTTCTCAGACTATTCTAGCTCATTTTGGAGCACTTTCTGAAGCTTAATAAGTCTTGATTCCTCTTTTGTGACTTCTCCCGCACTGGAACACCCAGCAACACAGACCCACAGGCAAACACAATTTACCCAGCTCCATCCCCATTTCTCAGTCCCAGGTGGAGAACACCTTGGGTTGGGAGGCACAACAGCACCAGACCAAAGTCCTCCCTGCGCCACGCATACGCAAACCAGCAGCATCTCTTGGGATTTATTCTCTCTCGCAGTCACAGACAACCCACCCTGCGTTTTCAACAGCAAAAAATATATCCAGGCATAGGGCAGGCTGTCTACTCATATTATCTATATGTCTTCCACAGCAAAAGCAGGCTCTAGCCAGGCTGGCAGCAAACATAATACAAGCAAGCATTTCTGTAACACGTAAAACTGTGAGCTAACTGGCTTAGATATATTGTAAAGAGTACTGTTATACTAGACAAACCTACATTTGGTTCTCTAAGTAGGACTGATAACAGAACACAGATCACTACATATACACACACACCACTCAACTTAGGTAACCCCTCACCAGTTACTCTAAAAGAGCTAATCGTAATAAAGTAATAACTAAGGGGATAATTTTCATAAAAGGTTTAGAAAGCAACAAAGCAATAGTTTAGGAAAATTACCTGTGAAACAATCCCCCTCCTTACTTCAAGCCTAACAGCACTGGGTACACAACTACGACAATGCAGAAGGCATACTGGACACACACCCCCTCCGCGATTACTTTTCCAGTGGCTGAAACACACACAATACAGTCTGAAGTCAAAGCCTAGACTATGGCCCTTGATTAAAACCTCAGAGTTTTAATCTGTCTCCCAGATCCATATATCCTGGATAACAGAGAGGAAAACTAATCCCTCCACCCCGTCCCTATTTCTCTTGGGCATGCCTGTGTTATTTGTGAGAGGGAGATTCTCTTTCTGTAATCCCATCCATCTCTGCTGGTCTCCCTTAACTTTACTAATTGTTCTATACTGCAAAATTGTATATTGTGAAAAGCAATTATTAACTATCTTCACAGCACATCAGAAAACTCTGTGAAAGTCACACCTACATTCAGCATGGCATACTTCAAACAAATGACGAAGAGGACCCAGCTTCACAAACGTTTAATGAAGGTTTTCCGACAGCTTGGTGGAAGACTTCCAAAACGGCTCGCACGCTGAGCGCTTTCAACTCGTGCTCAAGTCAGGAAGACTTAAACACCCCTCGCAATAATGCCAAGACCAACACACTAGAAAGCATGTAATCATTTCGCTAGCAGGGATAATTAGCAGAAGGAACCAGAGTTCAGTGTTTCTCTGGATAACCTTTTCAATATAAACTTTGCTGTCACTTCTCTTCTCACTGCATAACATTGCTGTTAGGCAGATAGCCTTTGCTACAGCATTAGGAAAGACCTGGACCTAAATATCCTTTCAGCAAGACCACAGAACCTTGATAACAGTCACTAACTGAAATGTTAAATTTGATAAATTTTCTGTGACCCAGAAGAAACAAATTAAATTGATTGACCTTACAGTAAAATTTGTATGAGATATAGTATGCTTAATAACCCACATAAAAGCAAAAAAGGCAACAGCGATACTCATTGACAAAATCCTTCAACAAATGTTTGAAAATATTCAGAGGTAAATGATCAAATTAATAAAATTTAAAACTTGAAGAAACTGAGAATTCTCATGAAAGGTTGGATTGTCTTTCTACACACCAGCACAGAGCATGTTCTCTCTTCAAAAGGCCAACCTACAAGAATGTCATCAGATTCCAGTTAGAGTAACAAATTCCACCATGTCTTCATGTTTGCAAGGATAATAATTGGTTATCAACAAGTTTAATATGCAATCTCTCAGGTAGAGAAAAAATAACTTGGAATTAATCAGAAGAGGTCAAAGAAGAAGAGTGTTAGTTTATATTTAACTGATAAAACAGCCTTTTCCTTACTCAAGAACTCTTGAAGTTTTAATGAAATCCGTATCTTTAGATTTAAATGTGTGCCTAGAACTCATCTATGATTTTTTAGTACTGTTTGTTTAGGTGGTTTTAATGAGATCATATTTAGGTAACTGATTAAAAAGTAAACAGGAAGAAGTAATTTTAGGTATTTTTAATCACTTTACAATACTGAAAAGTCTTTAGGCAGCTGAATCTTTGGAGAAGAGCTTTTTTAATCACTTTCCTGTTTGGCTAGGTGGGTTGCCATGGGAAGGTGATGCAAAAACACGTCCTCACCCTCTATGAACCAGTGATTAGCCAGCTTTAAAAGATTTAATGCTTAAGGTAAAAATGTTAGCACTTTGGAATTACATCGAATCTTTCATCACAAAGCTCCATGTAGATGAATGAGCACAAAACATCAGATTTATTAGATAGTGGAATTGTTTCTGGAAATGTTTAATACTACAGACGAAAACAAAAATTGTGTCCAACATCAAATACCATATTTCCTGATACATTTAATGCTTTGTAAGCAATTAACATGCTCAAAAACTTGGTCACGCATTGAACACCCCAAATAACTCAAACGGCAAATGTTTAATTAAATCATGCCTGAATTTGTTCAGTTACCTAGGTTTGCAAGAGCCCATAACAAATCAGAGCTATTTCTGTGTTGATAAGTTAAAGACTGTTTTCTTGATATTTGGGGTATTTTTCTAAATTTTTTTAATCTCATCCAGAGTAATGACACCCAGAAGAGATAGGAACAAAAGTTGCTTAAGATTTCTTTTTTAACACTTATTAGTAAGTTTCACTAGGGTATGTGGAAGAAAAAAAAAAAGTCAGAAGTTTTTGCTTTTTTTTCCAAGCATTTCTTATAAACAAGCTGTAACATATGTTAGGTACCTAAAGAGCTGAAATTCAAAATGCTCTTCACTTATCTTTCTACAAACACTGGCCACTGCTTAGGCCTTTATTTCCATTTCTGCAAGAAGCCTGAGTGCTAACAGAGAAAGTAATACCATATGTCAAAATAAAGCTTTAGAGAAAAGAAGAGGGGGGAGATCCATCATTAAGTACAGTTGTGCAGGGATTTTTCTTACACCTCCTTGAATAATTATGAACATATCTATCACTGGCCAACAAACAGAAGAAGAAACACATCTCAGGCAAATTCTTGAAGCCAGAAGTAATTTTTAATTGACTCTGTTGGTGCCAGAATTTGCCAGAATTTCAAAGAGCATATCCAAAAAGAAAAAAAAAAAAAAAAGAAAAAAAAAAAGGCAGTGAAGCACAGAGAGGTGCTTTCCTTCTCAGAATAAAATGCAAGCTGAACATTCTTTTTTTTTTTTTTTCCCAAGCTGCAGACAAGGAGAGATAGTAATATGCATAAAATCCTGTAGTTATTCCAAACACAAAATCAGGTAATTAGTTTTCCAGATCTCATTGTGGCCAACACTGAGCCTGTTGTGATAGGACAGGGTGCAACGGCTTTAAACTAAAAGAAAATAGAT
Source organism: Pterocles gutturalis (assembly GCF_000699245.1). NCBI lineage: Eukaryota > Metazoa > Chordata > Aves > Pterocliformes > Pteroclidae > Pterocles > Pterocles gutturalis. The sequence continues at coordinate 3,166 of NW_010113779.1, read as the reverse complement.
TTAGACTGAACATAAGGAAGAAATTTTTAACGATGAGGGTGGTGAAACACTGGGACAGGTTGCCCAGAGAGGTGGCAGATGTCCCATCCCCAGAAACATTCATGGTCAGGCTGGATGGGACTCTGGGCAACCTGATCTAGTGGAAGAAGTCCCTGCTCACTGCAGAAGGTTGGATTAGATGATCTTTGGAGGTCCCTTCCAACCCAAACTATTCTATGATTTTGATAGCTCATTGATGAAAGCCAATATACTTTTAACTGCTAAATATTTAGGTTTTCCTCCCTGGGTGCAGTTTTAAAATATGCAGTTAAAAAAAAAAAAAAAGGAAAGAAGTTCACTCAATGCATTTCGTTTCACTAAGTTAGAGAGTATAGGACAATGTGTGTCCAGAGAAGTGGCATGTGCAATGTTCAGGACTTTGTGACTGGCTGATGCGGGTGGTGTTAGCTCCTGCTACTCCGACAGCCCTTCTGCAGAGTCTGGTCCTCCTGCAGCTTCCACATCCACCCAGCCCCATCACCCCTGTCCTGGCACTCCTATCAGTGCGCTCTGCAAGAGAGGATCTGGAAATAATCTAATGTAGGGTAGACATTGACACCCGTTTTACCCATCCCTGTTATCCAACTAACGCTTGTTCTCATCTGGAAATGGCTACATTTATAGATAAATAGCCTTGATCTAATTGGTACATCTGTTCCCATTTTACTTGCAAGCGCAAATGTGCACTTTAAAAAGTGTATTTAAATATCACACTCCAGCTCTTCTCTTCCTTCTGGAAGCACAAAATCCCCCATTAGTCCTTTTGTGTACACCGTTTCAATTATTGCTGCTTTTTTCCACATACTTTTACATGTACACACCCCTAAAGGACTAGCAGCATCTTTAGTTTGTCTCCTGATCCAACTTGATGTTTAGAATGCATACTGAGAGGCATTTGTTTCCTACCAGAGGTAGTTTACAACAGATGAAAGAGCAATATTATTTCATAATATTCAAAAGTAGTGTTCTTACTGACTCAAGAACACCCTGTATAGTGATAGGGATAGATATCTGTACCACGGAGTGTTCCCAAGCCCCAGCATGGGTGCTGGCCATTTCTCAGCTCCTCCTCAGAACACATCCTGGACATGCACCAGCTCTCCTGTTCTAGAAGGGCAACCATATGTGAATGACAGAAAGGAATCACAAAATGCCTAAGTAAGGCCCTTGCTCAAAATGATCAATGTGTGATGACACAGACTGCTCTGTGGTGTGGATCTACCCTGAAGTCTTGGTGCCTTGGACTCTCCAGTACAACATTCATCATCTTGTACTGCTACACAACTGCTGTACTGAGCATACAACCCATCCAGCGAAACATGACAAACAGAAGATGCCTAGTTCAACTTGGTTAAGCCTCTGTGTAGGTAACCATCTGATTATTTTTGCTTGTTTCTGTAATAAGTATCACTACAGAAAAAAAATATTTCACATTATAATCTTACTGGCATATCTAAAATTCAGTGATGCTTAAGAAAACCCAACAGTCACATGAATGACATGTTCCTAAAAGGATAGTTTATGTCTTTCAAAACAGTTTATGCTGTCCCTTAACATTACTCTAGTTGTTCTGTGCTTACCAAAAACACCTGAGATCACAGTCTTAATGGCTATCCAGTCCTCCTCAGGCACAGAAAGACAAGATTCAAGACATTTGTAGTTCTACAAGTCTTCTACAATGTTACATCTACCTGCAAGAACAACACATTGGGAAATAATTTGTTTCCTCCATTTACCTTCTAACGCACCCTCATCACAGAAGGTCTTAGATTTTACTTCACTTCAACAAGTATATACCTTTAAATGCTGTTTATCTGCTTGCCATCTTGTCATTGATGGTAAATAATGACATCACCCACCTTCTCCTGCATCTCATTATGTATTTACAGCACCAATAGACTAGAAAGACCAGTAGCATCTGCATCTCTACAAAATGAATGTGTACACTGATATATAGAGCATGTTTCAGCTGTGTAACTTTGCTGTTCTACTGCCTATTCTCAGATGTTGACAGCTTTATTTAGTTCTAACCATTTATATTTACAAAGGGATCAGAAGAATAATACCTTCCAGGGGAGCAAGCATTCCACAGTCAAGTACCTAAGGCTGCTTTTTTCCCCCCACTTGTACTCAAATTATTCAGACAAAATTTCTGAAGATTTAGAAGCCTGGCTTTTTTTGGAGGCTGTTTATTCTTTTTTTGCTTTACTAACTACTACTTTTGCTTGACCTAATTTACTAACACTGTGTTTTGAAATCAACCATTCAAAATAATGTTCCTGAAGTAATTTTTATCATTTTTTCTACTACTTAAGATCTTATTCATATTTTCTATTTTGTTAGGAATAGTATCAATCCATTATTGCTTTACTCCAAAGGTAAGAAGTGCTAAATTCCACAGTGTATCAGTTCTTTCTGAATAACAGAGAACACAACACCAACAGTTACACAAGTGTGTAGGATGCCTCCGTACAGTAATAGACGGGTTTTTGGTAAATGCTCATTTCTGAAAAGAATTCATTTCAGTAATTTCAATTCCTGTTACGTGGGTCTTATTATAGTCTTTTCTACTACAACACATTTTTCTTTCTTAAAAAACACATTCTCTAGTTCCTGGAAAGTTAATAAAATATCGCAGGAAATGCCATATGCTTGCAACCACTGAATACACAACTAAGGAAATTTAAATACCGTGCAATGTCTGGTACCCCATAAGTTTCCTTCCCTGCCCCAAGCATCACACAGCTCCACCACTGAGCTCAAGTTACAGAGCTCTTCGAAAGGTACGTATAATTTATACAGTTCTGATTACCCTGACAGTATGAAGAAACAGTTTTGGAAAGTCTGCAACTGTTTAAAGAAACATCAACTGTTTTGTCCCATGGGAGGAGATTGTTTAGAACTATGCATTAAGCAACAAAAAGCAAGAGAGCCAGAAGGAACCTTATAAAACACAAAATAAACTTGGACTAAATCAAGACAAGTTTTGAGTTTAGCCAGTTCTATCACTTATGCATTACTGAAAAAACAAAGCCTAAGCAATTGTTAAACTACATCTGACTAAAATTTGTGCACATTATTTAGCTGTAACTGTGATGAGACACAGAATCACAGAATGTTAGAGATT
>NW_010113778.1:0-18447 GCF_000699245.1 Pterocles gutturalis | reverse complement strand
GGCTGTGCCCGCATCCCCCCGGCTGCTGGAGCACGGAGGTGGGCGGAAAGGCTGCGTTTCACCTTGGCAAAAACGCACCAAGGCGGCGGAGCGGTTCCTTTCCCTCCTGATCTCCACAGGCTGATTCCTCACCTCCTTCCCTTCCTCCCCCGGATTTCTCCCGGTTTTTTTCCCAGGATTTCTCCCGGCCGTGCCCTATAAAGGAGGGTTATTTAGTTATTTTCTCCGAAGGCAGCCCCTTCCCACCCCTCCGTTCCAGCCCGGCCGCTGCAATGGCCCGGCGGCCCCGGGGCTGGCGCTCCGGCGGCCCCGGGGATGGCGCTGGCCGCGGGGACCAGTTCGGAGCCCCCACCGGACTGGGTAAAACCACGGCGCTGCCCTCCCCCGTGCTGCCAGGGGATTTGTGCCAAGCCCAGGAGGGCCCCAGTCCACCCTGGAACATCGGTTTTTCCACTCCCTCCCTCCAAAAAGCCTTGAAACGCGAATGTAAATTCAGCCGAGCGAAAAGAGGCAGATCGCAGCCCGCGGGCAAACGATTTTTGGCGTTACAGAGTATCCGAAAATGAAAAGCTTCAAAATCCACTTCACCTGTGGCTGCGGCGGTTGCTGGCATTTGGGAGCCTGCTGCGTTGCAGCTCCAGAGCAAAACCACGCCAACGCCACCCCTCCTGCCAGGCGGGCTTTCAGGGCTGGGATTTTTGGAGAGCAAAGGGAGAGGGAGAGGTGTCTTTGCCTTGAAACAGCAAATGGTTTTCCTACACATAGAAACAAGCACACCTTCTGGATCAAAATACAAGTTTCTGGTTTAAAACTGACTCTTCTTCCCTTGACAACCTCTGCACCATTTTACACTGTCTGAATGTGACAATTAGACCAAGCCCGTTACAGCCACAGACCTTTGATCACATCACTTGAACACAAATTTTCACTGGGTTCAAAGCTGTGTGTGTACGTATTCAGAGTCTACACCATAATTACCATTAACAAATCTTACAGGATTCTATAAAACAATGACTTATAAGCACTGAGGGGAAAATGGGAAGTGTTTTCCACAAAGATCTTATTTTCTGAAAAAATATAGGATTGCAATGGCTATCTTCAAGAAATAGAAAAATTCAGATTTATTTCTCTCCCTACAGAAGTCTCAGGATTTAACAGATGCAAAGCTAGGTCAGGTATAAAGTGTGTAGCCACTTCTCTAAAATGATACAGAATCACGTAAAAATATGAACCCTCTTCTTTAACGTTATATACAACTGTCCTGTAGGTTCCTACAGGATGTCATGGAAGGAAACAGACCCAGAAATGAGACAGCAGGGGTTAACAACATTGTCACTGATCAGAAAGGGATATTAACGGTACACAGCATACAGACTGAGGAAGCAGAATTCCCCCAGACAGTAAATGGTGCCTGGGGCAGCCTGGGAGTCCCCCCCAAAAATGAGGGGTGTGTCTGTAACACCCAGTTTTCCCCAATATTAATAATAACTCTTCTGCCAACAAAGTGCTGCTGCCAAGGGATATGGGAATGACTGAGCCCTGGAATCAAGAAGTGAGAAAATTACTAATAAACATGTCTATCAAAAAACTGCCATGACAGTTTTCATTGCTAGTATGGTCTTGAAAGGTAGAATTTCTTTAGAAGGATTTCAGCATTAATTACTGTAAGTAAGATCTTCTGACTGATCTTTATTAAATTAAAAAAAAACATTTGAGGTGGAATAGAATCTACCATATATATAAATTCCCTTACTTATGCAGAATTATTTCCTAGAATATTATAATTTATTTTCCACATTTAGTATTTTAAATCTAAATTCATTCCTTTTCTTCTTGTAGATTATTTATATGAATAATGGTGGATAATGTAAAATAAGTTTTAAGAAGTAACACAAAGGCAGTAGGGCCAAACTCCCAAACCAGAAAACCTCCATGAATCCACCTCCCCGCCTCCTATTATGTTATTGCCTTAAGCATATTTATAACTTTAATAATACCACAATGTGGGGTTCTTCTTATTTTTGTCCTTTGATCTTCTAAGATCCCAAATATGACCTTTGATCCTCCAGTCATATTTTTAAAATTTTCATTGCAGCTCTGAGGATTAGAGACACATTAAAAAAACCAAAAAACAAACCAAAGCCAAAATTCTCCTACAGCTGCTAGACTTCAGGAGCTTGACTCCCCATAAAATCAAGTGTTAATGAGACCCTGCTATAAAACGAAGGAATTGCCAGTAAGACATCATGTTTTTATCCTTTTTTTTTTTTTTTCTTTTGGGGACAAATGCAGCCATCATATGAACAATCAACATTGTAAATACTTTTAATGAGAGTGAAAAATATTTTATCCACATTAAATCCTAACAATTTAACTACTAACAACCATGTTTTCAGAGGTAAATAAACATCTAAATTACTAATTTCATAGACAAATGGGTACCAAAATACTTTTGGGAATAGCACCCGAAGTACTTAGAGGTTTCATTCACCCTCAGGGGGGCAGCAGAAGCGGATCTCAAACACCAGCTACTTTTTTCCTCTCCTGAAACCGCCCAAGTGCTCCCCATTACCAAGCCATACCTGTAACTCCGCACAAGTCCTGTGTGCATTTTGGACTACACCCTGCCACAGGACTTGCCCTTGTTATTCCTTAAATACAGGTTGAGTCAATTTTTCCATGATAAATTCCCAGACTACATTCCTAAGTTTATAAAATAGCCATAAAATTTTGCTTTGAGCCTTGGTCATATCAATTGTAGCTGCTGTAAGTAGAATAATATGTCACCAGCTAACTTTTGTGCTGAAATTCCACATGCAACATGTAGAAATTTTTTTCAGACTTCAAATTTAAGTGAAAAAGTATGTCTAAAAAAAAGTGGTGCATGGGGAGAATTATGAGAGTTGCTGTGGTTTAAAATCTTTATTAAAACCATAATTTTTTTGCTAATGCTTTAAAGTTTGTTGTTAGCAATACTGCCAAGCACTTATATATTTTATTACAGAAAAAAACTATCTGAACATAACTATTGTTCTTTCTCTTCAGACTACACATATTAATCCTACTGTGAGTGTTTTATGTAGATTTTTCACACATGCAATCTATAAGTATTTTGCAGCCACTAAAACATGCAGAAGTCCCATTTTTGGCAACTAAATTTCCCACTATAAATAATGTCTATATTACACCAGGATAAACATTGTAATTTCTCATATCAGCCACATTATTCCTTATGTATATGTATACGTATATTCTTACTTGGGACTCTTAAACGTTTTTAAGATGTTTCCAGTATTTAAAGACATATCCCTGCAAATCAATATATTTTGAAATCTGGATGCCCAAGAACTTGTCTGGCTGTTACTGGTATCTGGTATCCCAGCACCTACTACGCTTCATCACAGCTAATTTTCTCTTTATTTTCTTCTTATGTTCGCGTTGATCTCTGCAGTTCCTCCTCCCCCTGTCCCTTTCTGCTCTGCTTCATACTCTACCTCTTATTCTCATCCTTCCATTTTTGTTCTCCATCTTTCTCTGCTCTCCAGTTTGCCACTGACTTTCCTGAGCATGCATAAAGTCAATTGTTCCATTTCTGTTAAACACATTTATTAGATTGAATTTGATCCTGCTGGACAGGGCTCCTTAACTTAATCAACAGTTTAATGTAATTAACAGTAAGGATGCAGAAGTCCTTGCACAAGTCTTGTCCAGAGAGGACACACACCCCTACATCTGTCTGCCCTTACACTCTCGCCTGCTACATGCCGACACTCAGTGCAGGGAGCAGTTTTCAAATCAAGTAGAATACAGTCTACATGCAGAAATATCTGCAGACAGCTAAATTCCCTTGTTTGCAGCAAAAGTGCAATTAAAATGGTCTTCTGTGGGGAAATTTGCAGGAGCAATTGCAAGCCTGCCAGGAAAGCCTAACTGGCTGAAGGAAGGTGAGATAATGAGGTTAATGAAAGAGGAACTTCTGGTCCCCAGAAGGTCCCCAGGAACTTAACAGCAGCAAAGACTGACAAATGTTTATGCTGAAGGAGAGCGGCTGTGTGGTCAGGTGGCTGTGCTTCCTCTCCAGGCTGTCAGATGCCTTCTTGTACACGAGTGGTTACTGAAATACGTTCTCTCTTCACCTGAAGCCCAGCAGCACACGGTGCTGTTTGAAAGCTGCATGCTCTGGTTGAGCCGTTCTGCCCCACAGCTCTCTCCCTCTTGCTCACCCCATTTCTGCTGGTGTGCTGGTCACTCCGGAGCCGCTGCACTGATTCACCCACTGAGTCAGCAAGATGTCTTCTCATCCAGACCATAATGCAGAGGAGAGGAAATAAGAAAGAAGCAGTTTCATAGGAACTTTCTAGGCGGCTGTTTCTCTGATTTAATCTGACTGCTAATTTCTCTCCAAACAACCAAAGGAAGGGGCAGGTTTTTTACTTTTCTTTCCTAAAAGTGTCTCAGTTGCAGATCTTGCACAGCTTGACAGCTGATCCTGGGTATCAGAAAGTTTCAGAAGTCGTAATTTGAAATAAGCAGGCCCAAGAAATGGGTTGATACACAGAGAGCCATAGCTTGGTTGGCACGGGCACTGGTGCAAGGACTGGCAGGAGGCTCTCCATTTTGCCAGTGGCAATGCTTGCCTCACTATCTGCCATCTTCATGGCTCCATAGCCATAGTCCTCCTGCAGTTGCCCACGTACTCCATGGTACTGACACCACAAGAACAGATGCAGCCACAGTAAATCAGATGGGTCCATGATGATGTGACCTGAACCACATTGCATGGTTCACATTGGTGCCAGCACTGTGCTGTAGCCTATGGTGACAGGTAAGTTCAGATTCTCATTTGCATTACTATAGTGTAAGAGTAAAATAAGAACAATACTCTCACTGTCATCTCTACCTAGAAAGTAAGTGTCTCAGACACCTGATTAGGTACAAACATGAAAAACACATTTTCTTTTTTGAACCATGATAGCTTGACAAAAGACCTTGAAGCTGATTTTTTAAGGTTCACAAAACCTCTGTTGGTTCTGAGAGCCAGGAGAGCTTTCCAATGTTCAAAGTACCTTCTGAGATAAATTATGTGGTTTTTTTATATTGCTTTCTAGATACAAAAAAAATTTCCATTAACTGGAATGATGCTGTTCAGACTCAAGTTTTCTTAGTACTGAAGAACCACAGAAGAAATGGACAAAGCCCTATAAAGCATCTAATTTCCTCCTTAGTGATATAGGCAAATTTCTTTTGTATTTTCAACTGATTGTGATTCAGAGTTTCTGGCTGTTATCCAGACACAATACTTAGAGCTTTTGATTTGCATATATAGGCCTACAAGTTAGATAGATAACCTCAATCAAAATTTAATATAGCAGATTATATGCAAAATCAGCAGAAAGATACTTATTTCCCATACAGCATGATTTTTGTCAGTCCTGCAAATTAACACAGAGAAGTACAAATAGGCTTCAAGAGGAGTCTGCTTTTCATTTTCTTTTCCAATAGTATGTGTAATGCAGTACATTAGCTAAAAAGAGCATTTAAAGGAGGCAGAGGCGTAGTTCTACCAGATATGTGTGGGCAGAAGAACAAAAAGTGTTTTCAGCTGTAAAAAATCTGAAAATACTTCCATGAATTCAGAGAGTTGAAGAATTACAAACGCACTTTCTGTGAGCCTTCTCTATGCGATAATCTCAGAATTTATTCCTTGGCTTAGAGTGTGTTGGGCCTCAGACAGTACAGTAGCAACAACACTTTCCTTCTGCAGCCAAGTGGGTGAGACTGCCCCAAAACATCAGCCTGTTACTGCTTGGTGGTACAGATGTAAAAAGAGGTGAGATTTACAAAAGCAATCACAAGCAGTCAATTCCAGGATGGTCTGTAAGATCTCAAAGAAAATATTTTTTCCATCTTTATCTTCCAATTTATTATCCTGTAAAGTACTGGTGGCAGCGTGTCCGAGAACATACCTGTAGCAGTGTTCCTCCACTTCACCTCCGTGCAAGGTCAGTGGCTAGGGAAAGCGAAATTGCACTTACCATGTGTACTTCCTGCATAAAACAACTCAAATGTGTTTTCTCACATGGCATTAACTAATAAGAGCAGAGCACCAGAAATCACTTTATGTGTGGAGAACCAACAAGAAGGTGATCATTTATGGATGACACAGATGAGTGAATAAAAAAGGAAGAAACTGCAGAATGATAGGAAATCTCATCTGCACAATGGCTTCCAGAGGATCAGAACACACACTGAGACTTTGCTTGGCTACACAGCTTGGCATGACCTTTGGATATCACAACATGCATGCAACAAGATCCAAACATCAGAAAAGCATGAGAAGAACTTCTCCTTGTTTTCATAAATAAACTCTATTTCTCTCTCACTAAGAGCAGAGTCTTTCCAAATCAGTCTTGTTTGCAACAATGCCAACACATTATTTAATCCTCAGCTAGCTGTTCTGTCTAATCGAGGTGCTACAGAAATTGTTTTGATGCTTCTCCATGAGCACAGGCAAGCATGATGAGCAGGTGTGAAGTGTGCATTGATGCAGCTCCAAGATGCCATCTCCCCAGAACAAAAGGTGACATGTTGGAAGGGTGGCTCAGAAGCAGTACTATCTACACTAGCAAACCAAACAGCGCCAGGGCACAGGCCTGATCACTGTCCTGTAACTGTCTATGTACACAGTCTCTGCAGAGTTTGGGCTCAGGCTAACTACAGCTCTCCATGACACTGCCAAGGCATGGTTCAGGAATTAACGCTGGTCAGGGATCATTCCCAGTAGGAAGCTTGGACAGGGCTGCTCTGTCTCAGAGATAAGAGTTTTACTACCAGCCTTACTTACCAGCTGGCCTCAGGGCAAGAAAGCTTCCTGGGCAAGGTCTGCATCCTGGACCTGTGCCAATAGGAGGGAAGTATTAGATCCTGGCTTCCCTGCATGCCTGAGCTCTCTGTAAACAAAACTGAAGCTGCTCCTCAGTCTTTTCAAGACCTGTCAGCAGACCACCTCTATAGGAAGAGACAAACACAAGGTCCTACTATACTACTACTGTTTTCAGCAGAAAATAAGCAATACAAGGAGAAATGCTCTTTGCATTGCACTGAGGTGTATAATGATGAAGGTACCAAGGGTCATAATTATCAGCAAATCATTCTGACACGTAAACAGCAATGGATATATCCAGTTAAAGACTACAGATTATGCATTACCATAGCAACAACAGCATTCCAAAAGAAGTATGTATTTATAATATAGCAAGCGCAGATATAACACATTTAATTTTTCAACTCAAGTCTGAGATTCTAAAAGCCAGAAGAATAGCTTTAAAACTCTCCAACGGTGTTAGAAAATGGTGAAAATGACAGTAAGGGAAGATTTGTGGTAATATAATTTTACATCAGGAAGAATTTTGTTTTCAAATATCTCAACTGTATCATTTTTCTTAAGATAGTCTAAAATATTATCAGAAGAGTTTTAGAAGCAACAAATGTCTAGAGATGACCCTAGAACATAAAGGTTCTCCCCACCCTGAATCCAAAGAGCTCCCAACAAATTCTAGTTAGTGTGATTCAGTGTAGCTTCATTGAGATTATTAATTTTTTCTCAATTAAAATTTTGATTATGTTTTATTATGCAAAGTACCTGGACATTAGAGTCTTCCATGAAAAACAAAAAGCTACACTAGAGATGCATATAAGCTCAGTAAATACATGTAGGATAAAAAGGAAGTTAAAGAAAAGGAATGGCTCAAGGAGAAATTCTAAGGTGTTGAAGATAGAAGACAAACCAAAAAAACCTAATTAGTTGATTGTGTTCTGTCACTGATGAAGGGGTTATAGTTGTAATGTTCCTAGGTAGGGCACAAGGTGCAGTTAACATGAATCCTCAGAGGTGTGCTGGCCATGCAACCAGAGTATTTTCTACTTAACATCCCCCAAAAATGGAAATAAAACCAACATGAAAAATGGTAGTTCTTACATTTGTAACTGGTAACTGGTAGGTCTCCATTCTGAGCCAACATCATTATTTTCAACAGAAAGCAGTCAGTCTTCCCAGCTCTCTAGGTACTCAGTGCTGTGGGGAGAGCACAGAGAACAGTCTTGAATTCATGTTATTTTAAGTCAAATTGATTTCCTCATTTGTGCTGTTTACTCCTTATTTAGCAACCAGCTCACAGAGTCAAACAAACTCAGGAATATATTGTTTCAGTGAATGAGGACATGGTCAGAAGCTCACACAAAGTGATGGGGAAGTGTGGAAGTATCGATATAGTGCAATTGCCTGCAGGAATCAAGAAGGGATAGGATACAAAAGATCTGCTTGGAAAGAGCAGATGTCAAGGTCATATCCACTTCTACAGACCAAGGAAGTCACACTTGCAAGGGTGAGTGACAGGATCAGGTACTGGGGAGAAAACTGGCCAAGAATCAATGCCGAAAGCATTGATGGAATATGTGACTGACAGGTGCCAACCAGACTGAAAGAAAGGTAGCTTCTCGGTAAAAATCTTGCAAAATAGCATGTAAAGAATACTAGCAAAGTCCTACAGCATCCTGATGCCAGCCCTGCAAGCTCCCCACCTACAGACTAACAGCAAACCTGAGAAGGGGGCATGTGCTTGAGACAAAATGTAGAGACAAAAATTATCAGGTGTTTATTTAGCAGGAGATCTGGTGGAAAGTTAAATGGCTGAAAGGACTGCAGCATCCCCTTAGCATCACTAATACAGGACATTTGCATGGGGTGACATGATCGGACTGAGGCCGAGCAAAGGGCCACATCTCCTCCTCTTCCAGCACCCTGTCCTGTTCACAGAGCAGCTAGATCTGGTAATGCTTAATGTCATGAACTACTAAACTTCTGTGACAAAGCAGAGCTCCTAGTGTGAAAAAGTGGTACTGCTGTGTGACAAAAGACTAAAATCAGCAAACACTTTTAGGAGAGGAACAGAACCTACATACTGGAGGAGAATGAATAGCAGGAAGAAGACTGAAACAAGAAGATTAAAGTCTTGTATCAGGTGAGATGCAAACAGCTTCTGCATCTGCTTCTGCAAGCATCTCTGCAAGCTTCCCAGATGACAGGAAACATAACCTGGAACTTCTGCTCTTTTTAAAGATAAATTTATTTTATTTTATTTTCTGTCCCCCATAAAAAATGTGAGTGTGAAATATGGGAGACTGTCTAAGCTGAGTGAAATATGTTCATTATGCCTCAGCATTACCGTGGTCTACACAAGTCCCATTTCCACTGTGAGGTGATTGTGAGGTGAAAAGTCTTTGTGCTCCACTTCAGTGTGTCCTGGTAAGCAGTTAGGGGATCACAACAGTGTGGGTGAAAAGTAGAGAGAGAGTGAGCAGTCATTCTCCTGTCAGATTTCTTCCTGCCCATCAACACTACTCCTGATGGCATGAGGCTGATCACGTGGAAGATTTTTTTTTATTGCACAGTGGTAAGCCGTACCAAGCATTATTCTATTATCTGAACTGACAGCAGAATTATCAGTTATTCAGAATTATAATAACCGTTAATATCTGAACTCCATATCATAACGGTAACACATCTGTATTTTGACTAGCATACACTACAAGAGCAATTAAATAATGTATAATTAATTAAGAATATAAGAGAACCAGCCATATGTAAAAATCACCATAAACAGTTCTAATTTTATATTAAAGGCAATGCCAAAGTAGAGATATAGAATTGCTAATATGCAGAGATAAACATACGTGCATATGTGGCATATATATCTCAAACCAGTCTCAAGTATTCCATTCAAAACTGGCCCCAAGGTAACTATATTTTCTAGTGAGGAAAAAGTGTTGATAGTTTTTGCTGGAAGCAGGCCATTAATTACTAAAGTTGGGGCTAATCCTGCAATCTTATCATAACGGAAGTTTTGCTTTTATCAAGACTTCAGGATCCATATTAAACAAATATTATCTCACTGCCAAATAAAATGCAAAGTACTTGGTACAATGTATTTGATTTAATGGAATATTCCAATCTGTTTTTCAGATGCCACTCTTAGGCACTCAGAATTTACTTTTTGGTATTTGGACTAATAATGACACTATTTTTCAAATCCCAAGTTTGCTATCATTCAACTCAACAGCAAGACTTGACTCCTGGGAGTGGAAACTCGGACATTTCATTTTAAGCTGTTTGGAGATGAAGGGACAACTTTTCCCATTCATCTCTTCAGAATCTGACAGTAATCCCTTAGAAAAAGGCTTAGTCTTACCAGAACACAGATGTCCCACGAAATTAGGGCAACTTCAGGAAAAATATGTCTAGTACATTCTGCTCATTAGCACTAAAAGAGAAGCTAAGGAAATCCCAATATCCAAATAAGTATATATGAAAGTTCACACAAAAATTTATCACTGAATCACACAAAAAATTACAGCTCCAGTGGTAATGTTGAGTGAAGGAAACAATTCCCTTATCTGTAAAAAGTTATGTCTCATTAATTCTTTTCACAGTGAAGCTGCTTCCTTATTTATCCTCTGGGTAAGCAATTACATCAACAAAGTTGATCCCGGGTAGTGTATGCTGTTTTTCTCTTTAATATCTACTATGGAGACCAGATATTTCAAGTCACAAAAGCCAACTTAAAACAAATGCCCAAAACTGAGGAATTGCTCTAAGCAAATAAAAAGCTCTTGGTATCAAAGCATCACTGTGCAGGAGGAAACATGTACTTTCTCCTCGGAGAAAACTGAAGACCACTGGAATTACAGATTTATAAGATCTTTCAAAAAGCATTAGCCTGACTCTGAAACTGTTCTCAGCTCCAACTCAAATCAATTAAGCTGAAATCTAACCTTGATACAAGAACAAACATAAAAAAAAATAATTGGCATGTATTCATTTAGTCCAGGAATTAGAAGTTTATTATATGTAAGAGTAAGCAAGTTCTGGAATGGATTTTCAATGAGAAACTGGGGCAAAAAAAAACCCCAAAACCAAAACAAACCTGCAATACATTAATGAAGGGATTGTATACAATATGATATAGGTATTAACAGGTGATTGGAATATGTTCCCACACAAAATTTAAACATTAATCTCAGAATTAGGCCCAACAAGGTGTGACTACCAAAAGATTAGTGTCAGATGCACAGCTGGATACCACAACTGAGTCTGCCCTGCCATTGTATTGCTCAAATATAGCACCCAGTTTGCCTCTTATTCAGAGAAAATAAATGTAACCCTAAAATCTTGTTGCTCTCAAAGCTCAAAAGACTATGATGAAAGCCCCATAGATTAGCTCAACTATCAAGCTCTTTTTGAGTTATAAACTGAAATTAAAGAATTTACTTATTTGGGTGAAAGACCATTATTCCCTTAGAATAATGTGGATAGAAGCTAAACTATTCAAATTCTCGAAGTCCTTTGAAGTTTTCCCAGAATAGATGTGCTTTCCCAGAAGGAAAGGTGAGTTCTCCCAAAATTCACTGGGAAAGGACAAGAGTGACTCATTTTTCCATAGCCCTACAAACTGTGAGATAGTTCTGAACATTATGAGACTCTTTCAGAGGTCCTGGCATCTCCTGGAAATACTATTAAGCCAAAGAAGATCTGGCACCACCATGAGTGTAGCAACTCAAAATGAATTTGCAACCAAGAATTGATTAGCCTGGTAAAGATTACTGTAATGAAAGTAAATCTTTTTGTAATAGGATTTTAGGGAAAAAATAGTCCTGTGGTATGAAATCTGTGGAAGTCAAATACTACTAGGGCACAAGGCAATTCTAGCTGGAGGAAAAGGAGTACAATCAGTGAATTACAAAAAAAAGCACACACGTTAAGGAAGGCAAACAAGTGTGGAGGCCAAATCAGTTCTCAGGTGCTACTGGACATGGAAGTCCCAGGCTACATGCCCTCTGCCACTAGTATTGACATAGGAATGCATCGTCCTCTTTGTCCTCCCAAAACACTGCACTGAGAGCTTCTGCTTTGAGTCAAAAGTCACAGTTAAGCTTCACTTTTATAGTGGTTTGCAGACACAGTTGTGTAAATGCTCAGCAGCTCGTGGAACCCTCAGAAACTTCCTGAAATGAAATGCTGAACTGGCCTCTTGTGAGTAACACAAAGCCACAAACCAGTCTTTTCACGTGTCTTTATCACACTAGACCTTCAGCTTTTTTTGCAGTCTTACAATGAGCCAAAGTAAGCGTATTTTTCATGCATTACCACTAAACTATAAAATCTACATTTTCTCTTTTGTTAGGAGTTTTGGAGCCCTTGCTGATAAACATTGATAATGATTGCTCAACATTTTAAAATGTGCCTATTTAAACTTGGTATGAGTATTCTGCAGATTTTTTTTAGTCTCCCTCCTAAGTGTTTGCATGCTTTCTTGCAAAGAAAATAAATAGAACAAATATTATGGCACCATAAGTTGGTCAATTATTAGCCTTTGCATACCCAGATCATGGTGTTTCTTTACAAGGACACATGTTAATATATAATAGAAGTGTATTTCAGTTCTTTTTTAATTGATTTTTCAGACTCATATTGCAATCTTATAAGGTCAGCTGGAAAGCAAGTTGATTAAAGAGAGGCCTTGCAGAAATATGAGCCACTAGCCACACATATTGAAAAATACAACTAGAGCTAAACATATGAATGTTATTTTCATATTGTACCGGTCCCAGGCTGACAGTTGACATGCACCCCACCAGCCTCACTTAAGACTGGGTGAACTGTCCATAACAGTCTTCAACTGTGATTCTAACGCTTCTCAGATCAGAGAGATGTATTAAATGTAGTGGGCCACATTTACAACCCACTTTTTCAAACTACTGGTGCCTACCACAGCTGTGACTATCCCCATGAAGATGCAATTGCTATTTAATGCACAATCATCATTTTGAGGATGTAGAGATGGTAACAGTGGGGAAACTGCAAAGAAGTGTAAACTGATTTTTTGCACAGAAAATGAGGTGGCAGGCAACCCAAAATGGCCAGGCAAAGTACACAATCAAAACTTCTGTGGCCATGTTCAGAAACAGAACTAGGAAAACGTGACACAGAACGGGTTTATTCTGAGACAGATTAAAGCAAGTCAGAGTTTTGTGAACCAAAATATTCTTAACATATAGTCACAGATAAAAATGACCAGAGAAAAATAGGCAGAAAATTACAGAATGGTAGCCAGAGAATAGCAAACTGACTCATGAAGCCTGAAGACAAAGACTGAGCCAAGGAACCAGAGACGAAAAGTAGTCTGGATTCACTTGGCACATTGGGGGATTTTTGATAAGATAAAGAAAATCGTATCAGAATAGTCCAGTTCAGCTCTCAACAAACTGCCTGAACTTTGTACTCTTGCGTCAGATGCAAGGAGGGTTTTAATGCAAGGAGGACTGTATAACAGGTCATCCTACTGTGCTGAGATCATGTTTGTTCTGTACCAAGTTCAAAGTCTTACAGAGGTAAAAACACCTAAAAAAGATTACACCAGAGGTGTAAAGGTATGAGGACTGTACACTCCTATACACAACCCGGCACACAAAAACAAAGAACTCTTGAGTAGTACACAAAGTACATCTTGTCGTTAAACTCTCCCATCGCTTTGCTAAGCAGAGGTGTGAGGGGCTCAGGAGGAAAAAGGCTCCTGAAACTGTCTTTCTAGAAACTCCACTTAGCAGTTTTGCCATCCATTTATCTTCAAGTATCTCATTTAAATTGCTAAAAATGAGCTAATTGTAGCTGCATTTCAAATGGAATTACAATAATTATTTATTATTTATGAATTGCACATTATATATTTATAAGTTATGATTTGCAAAATTTAGCACCCTGTCTGAAGGGACCTATAAAAGGAAAAAAAAACCAAAAAAAACCAAACCAGTTCAAAACTGAAGCCAGGAATGTGTTCGAATCAAAGTGTACAACAGAACAATTAATTAGGCACTTTAAAGAGAGTAGTGTACAGAAGTGACCTGATCTCCTTCATTAACATGAAGCTGAGTGTCCTATCATAAGAGATAAGAAGGGAAAGTGTTACCAGGTGTAAACAGAACAGCCTGCTCTAGGCTAGAACAGCTGTTCCAGGAGACTCTGAGTAACCTCTTTATCACTAGAACATGAAAGATGTAACTCTGAAGTTTTCAGACTTGGTGAACCAAGTCTGATGCAGTCAGCAGAAACTAACCAGTCTGTCAGATTCTTACTGGATGGGATGTTGGAGTAGCTATGAAAGGGCTTTGTTGCCAAACATAATCTTAGTGACTCATCTTGTATATTTTTGTAATTTTTTCCATTATTGAAAATCTTGTGTTCCTAAGTATTTTTTTATCCTTAAATCTTCTCTAGTGATAAAGAAGATTCTACACATCCTACCCATTAATACAGCACTCCCCTCAGCATCATGAATCTATTACTTGGTGGGTAAATGGCAAACTCCTGGAATACTTATCGCGCACCACTTGTGGGAGTCCCACAAGTCACGAGGGGGATCTACCACTGTGCTGCAAGGTCTGAGCCACAGAGAGACAGCACAAGTTCCTGGGATGAAAAACAACGCTTGCTTAGCAATATTTAGTCCAAGTCTCCCCAGCAGGCAGTGAAGTAATGGGGTTGGAGATTTAGGGTCAGCACCACGATGCTATTTTTTAAGCTGACAATCTAAATTGCATCTCAAGTTATACTTATGAGACTCTCTAATGTTACATATCTCATATGTTATTACATATGTGAGATGCAGGTGGATCTAATTAGATCCAGAAACTTGAAAGGAAAACCAACAAGAGTTTGGAACTGTCTGGGTAAATCTAGGTCAGAAGCCTGAATGCAGCAAATTATTTTCTGTCTATATTGTCTTGGGGTTTAAAGTGTGTTCATCTGCAGTTTGGGATGGGCCACATGCTTTATGAGTTTGTTTTTCATTTTGTTGCATCAGAAAAAATCTATATATAAACCTGGAAACTTGAGATATCTAAGCTTCTTTTAGCAGTATGGACCTTAACCTGGCAATACAATGCATGCATACATGCTATTACAGAGTAAAGTTTCTATCTCTTAACAGCTGTGAGGAAAACCTCAAGAATTTGGTCAGTACAGACAGACAGATGTGCAAGGAACCTGGACTAAGAATTCTGAAACCTCTCTATTAGCTTAAATGCCTCCTAATGGCAATCTGAAGGCCAACATTGTTAAGTTAATCATTAACTTATTAGTATGCTTATCAATTGTATTTTTTGTTCATTATTGTTCGCATAAGAAAACAAAGGCAGGTCAAGACTGACTTACACACAAAAGCCTGCCTTGCTACCCCAAATTGGGTGATGTATCTGCTATTGTACTACATTCTCTATTTTCCAGTCAGGAAGAAACCAAACTAGCAAAATAACTGAGATGTCCACTTGCAGTATGCTTACAAGAAGTTAGAGGATGTCTGCTGCCAAATCATTTAAGACCTGCCTTTCGAGAGTGTTGTGTGCTCAGAGTTTTGACTGAAGTAAGTGGGAGCTACCGCAGGTCAAGTTATAATCTCCTTGCCCCCTGTACTCCCAGCATGGACCCTATCCCACAAGGTTCATTCACCATCACTAACATTAGTGGTCTGAGTCAAGAACAAAGAAAGCACCAGACTCCTCCCATGTGGGAACTTTGCCCCAGAGAAATCTTACGGGGGTTAAATTCTGTGCTACTGTTTTCTCATTTGTAACCCAGAACTTGTAAGTCTTCCCTATTTCAAAGGGCTGTGGAATGACAAAGGGTTTAACGCAGATACACTGCAGTAACAACATAACATGCCAGATATCCATGAAACATTCTCTGGGAGCCTAACAGACTTGGACAAAAATGTTTTGAAAAGCCAGAGCTAGAAAAGCAAAGCTGCCTTTTCCTTCTGTTCTGAGTCAGCTTGGGCAGGAAGGGATATACTGCAGAACGCACACAATAATTTTCAGCTTTTCAGAACTGTTCAGCATATTACAGTGCTCTGAAAGCAACCTGTAGCAGCTAGGAAGAGGCAGTTAAAGAATTTTAAAATCAGGCCCTTAGCACCATATTGGACTGGACCCGTGTGGCTTAAAGTTTGCAGGACAGGGCAACATGTGTTACCATTACTCTAAGGGAATTTCTCTCTTCTGCCTGCTTTTGCCAACACTGTTGGCTAGTGAAGACTGCTGTGCAAAGGAAAAATTATCCCACAGCTTACCCTCTGGCTTCCAACTCCCCATCCCTAGAACACGCAGATTTAAAGAAACCTTTTGTGCACAAAATAAAACAGCTGGCTGCCCAGAAGGCCTCACCCAAGACAAAACAGTAACAGTCCTTCAGTTAATCTCTCTCCCTGGCTCAGCCAGAAAGCAAGGAATTCCCAGACTTCTGGGAAGGAAGCAAATATCCTAAAATGCCTTAGGTCAAACCACCTAGTGCTTCTTTGCTGTCTCTGACCCAGAGCTGTTAGGGAACTGCTAGTCCTCAGGCTGATGGCTATTGCTGATATGCCGGTGGCAGCACTAGCTGGCAGGACACTGTCACTGTTAGGATTGTGCCATTCGTCTTCACACAGCAAAAATTAAATCACCTCCCAGATTGCATTCCAGAAAAGGCCAGGTAGCTGAAATTGCCCCTTTGTAAAAAAGGGTGGGGATATAAAAAAAGGCAAACAGGAATGTGCGCGTACTTTGTTGAGGTTCTTTTTTTTGTTTGTTTAGCTAAATACTTTTGGTGTATTGGAAGCAAAGAAACACCCTTGGGCTAATACCTGCAGATTAAAATGTGAAGTTGATCACTATCAAAAATACTTTCTAAAATGAAGCTCTGAGTAATCATCACAAGTGGCAATACGCAAACTTAAGAATTAAACTTCTTTAAACCATCAGAGTGACACTGTCAGACAGAGTACCCAAAACTTAAGTTCCACTTCAACTTTGACAGCTTAAATAGTTTTCACATTACATGGTCTAGCTTTCTTCACAGGAATGGATTTCACTGTTATACAACATGATTTGACAGCAGTGTACCAGCAACGCTCTCCACATTTCTCTGCTGTTAGTAGCAACTACTCTCACCATTTCAGTCCCATGTTTCAGTTATTTATATGGATGTCTATGACTAGAAAATCAGAAAATCTCACAGACTTACTTCCCATCGCTTCTTACCTACCCTTCCTGTAAGTCAAGGGCATCTTCCAATTCCCACTGAAGAGCTGAGGAATGGAGGCACAGTGAGAAGTGATTTGTGCATGACAGTTGGTGGTCTAAGAAGAAAGTCTGCATACATCTACAGAAATCTTGGTTGGAAGCCAAACCAGATGACCATGTTTGAACCAAATCAAACTAAATTAAATAGAGGATTTCTGCAGCACTCAGCATGATGTTATTTATGCTTTGAAATAGCATATCTGTTTCCCAGATCTTCCTGTCCAATTATTTAAAGGCTTGGTCCAACAGAGATAACATACAGAATCTGACTGTCAAAGATCTGCTGCCAGCTGCAGTCACCTGCAGGGACTGGGAAGAAAGACGTCTGATGATAGCATCAAGACTTTGGCTGAGACTGTTAAGCTTCATAAAGCTGTCATTGTTTGAAAAGTGATGTCTGTTCTTTCTGCATCATGATGGAACCGGCAACGATCCATCCCTTGGATTTTACCCAAGGAAAGGCCAAAGAGAAACATGAAAAACAAAGGAAATGAGCAGACTGCTGTTGCCTGCCTCTGCCCCCAACCACAACCCACACGAGCTCAGTTTGTTGTTTTGGCAGGAGTGCAGGCACTGAATAAGCAAGGAGAGCTGAAACTGGCAGAACAGTCAGAAAAGTATTTAGAGTTGTTTATGTATGAATGATTGCAGGGTGGGAAGGGCAGACATCTATTTGGATAGATCAGGTAAAGCCCTGGGGGCAGTGCTGAAAACAGAGCCCTTCGCAATCAGATGAGTAACATGATCCTGGGCTGCTTTCTCTTTTCCCTCTGTGCAGGCTCCAAGTTACAGTTGAGCTCTGCCTTGGAGTCCTACTGAATGAACATTGCATTCACATGCATCTGTTAAATCCTGCTATAGCCCAGAGGATGCCTACCACTTTAATCCTCTTTATTAACAACTCTCAAATTTTCTGTGTTGTAGCCAAGGTTTGCTTGCTAACTCTCAGTCTCAAGAGGCCTTGGAATATGTATATGGTATATTTACCTCCCTCTGATTTCATTACAGTAGTGATACTTGGCACTTCTATTCTACCTCCTATAAAGGAGGGACAAGTCCGTCACTAGTAAATAGGTGTGACACCAGCAGCTATGCTTAATTGCATTCAAATTCTGAGTAGTAAACAGGGAACCAGTCTAAATGCAATGCCCGTTTTGCACAGCTAATAATCCAACCAAGAAATTGCTAGTATTTGAAAGGTTAACCATTGCTTTTGTTGTGAGGATTATAATACATTCAGTAAACACAGCCACTGTAGGGCAGCAATACAGAAGCATT
>NW_010113777.1:23624-85716 GCF_000699245.1 Pterocles gutturalis | reverse complement strand
GGGGCTCCCCCCGGTGCCCATCTCCCAACTGGCCAGCGCCACTGCCGCTCGCTGCGGGCGTGGAAACAGCGCTTCCCCTTCGCCTCCCACTGAGATTTCCGCGGTTGTAATTCTGCTTTCTTCTTGAAATACTTCAGTTGTCTTGACCTGTCCTTTTCTCTTTTTTTCTCTGTTTTTTTTTTTTTTCCTTATTTTTTTGGTGAGAAGTGTGTTTTTAATGGTGAGGCTTGTATGGCTGAGGATCAGTCGCTCTGTGCAGTCTGGTCGCGACATTTTGCATGTAGGTACGTACAGGTACTTCTCGCTCATCAAAGCGATGGGAGATGCTGCGTGTGTCTGCGGGAGGGGGTACAGTTCGGCGTTACTGCACGGCAAAAGATGCGAGATGCACCCTGGATATTTTTTGCCCAGAGCGTTGCTAAGAAAAGTCCGCAGAGGGTCTTTGCTTTTTGTTTGTTATCCAGAACCTTTCAGTGGAGGTTTTTACCCATCTGTCAGGATATGCCACAACGTTATAAAGAGTAGTGGGCTTGGCTTGGTGGTGAAGAGAGCAAGGACAAGCTCACTAGGGCCCCCCGATAAAGAGTTGCACTGCTCTTGTTGGAGCTATCTTACTTCTGCCTCAGTTTTGTCAGAATCTTAACAGAGGGCTACCCAAAGCGGGACCCCTTATTGTTACTGAAAGCTCCTTGGACCAGTGGAGTTAAGTACAGTGTAATTTCCTCCAGCTTCAGCAGCACTGTAAACGTGCTGCTGTTCAGATTGCATCTTGGTAGCTGGCATTCCTACACTCTTGGATATTTTTTTTTCTTTTTTTCGTTCCAGCAAATTTGTCACGGAGTGAAATTTAATATACGGCTCTGAATTTAATAATAAGAAAAATGATAAGGTTAGTGATTATTATCATGTAGGAATGCAAAAGAAATAATTTTGCTCTCTTCTGTTACCAAGCATGTGCTTCTCCTTGGTAACAGATACATCCAATGATCCTCCAGTTGATAAAAGGCACATGCACACACACGTCCTGCCCACCTCCACTTTTGGATTGCTACATTTATCTCAGTCTGTTAGGAGGGGGGAAAAAATAAAAAGACACAGCACACGCCCCTCTGTCTCAGCTCCCAGGCCTGCTGCTTTTTCTTTTTTTTTTCCCCCCTCTGTGTCTTGAATAACACACACTGTGACAAAGTGACAAGCAGAAACTCTAGGAGAATCATGAGCCACCGCATCTGTGTTTGTGGACGGGGATGGTGATCTCTCAGCTCCGTCTGACCTGATCTTGTGCCATGGGATCAAAGGAAGCTCTTGCTGTCGACTTCAGTGGGTGAAAGACCAGTCTCATAGTTTCAAACTGACTAATCAAAGGTCTGTCTTCCCAGAAAATCCACCTATTTAATTCTAGGTATTTCTGGATAAACAATTTGAGTTAATGGATAGGAGATAAGAGTAATTAATGATTTGCTTCAGGTGAGGTCCTATCTCAGCGAGGTTCCTCCCTCTAACCGAAGGGGTGAATGCTTTCCATCCTACGCGTGACCCCATGTGAGAATTTCACCCAAGTAGAGAGCTGATGGACACTCAGCACTTCTGGGCATATTCCTCTACGGAGCTTTTGCATGGCCTCTGGCCAAAGGCAGCTGAGACGTGCCTGAACTGGCTCTGCCTCACAGCTGCTGGCAGCTCTGCCCACATGGAGCCCATCATGGGCAACTGAGCACTGCTTGTGATATGAGGAAGAGAAGAAAAACATCTGCTTACCCAGACTCCTTTATTTCAGAGCACAAGGCTGTGTTGGAGAGGAGGCTTAGGCTGGCTAGGGTGGGAATGGGATTTGGAGTGAAAGCACGAGGCAGTGTGAGAAGGGGGGCTGGTGACAGCAGGTCACAGGAGGAGGTTCTGTGGGAAGAGGATATTCTCTGTAAGAAATGGTTTCCATCCGTGGCTGAGTACTTTCACAAGAGCATCCTGGTGCATGAAGGGCCAGGTCCATTGATTAAACTCTGTTTGTGCATCCTGAAAAATCTCAGTGAGCAGCAAGCCAGGCGCTGGAGAGTTGGTTACGACAGTGCCGGCGTCTGAGCCCAGGTGACGCTGACACTCAGCACAGGCTGCCTCCTCCTCCAGACATTAGGTGGCCAAAGTCACCTGGAGTTAACGGCACTGAGACATGGCATCAGTAGCTGCATGTGACAGTTACCTTCTGTCATCTCTCCCTACCCACCTCCATCCCTAAACTTGTCTTGTGTTGGTGGGGGGAAATCCCCCTAGAGTGACTCTGTGTGCCTGTAGAGGCTGGAAGAAAAGATTGCTCTTTAAGGGCCTGGTGCTGTCGCTCTTTCCATGGGGCGAGCCAGAAATTGGCCATGTATAGTCTTTCCAATCCATTCACTTGCAGAGGAAAAGTTAATCTGCAGGAGCATATACTTAATACGCTCACAAGTAAAGTTCAGTGAAGCAAAATGTAGAAACAAAGCCATCTCCTGTGGACAGCTCGCTCGATCAGTGTAATTGCTGCATTTTTCTAAGCTGATGTTTTATGAGCCTATTATTCCAGGATTAGTGCCTGCATGTATTTTGAAAGCAAAAAAAAAAAAAAAATTGACATCTGATTTTTGCCTTGTAAAGCCATTGTTGAGCAAGGGCATTGCCTAAATTTCAATAAAATTGCCATAGTATTATAAAGTAGGGGTCTTACTACTTAGGTCTGGTAGCTGTTTTGGCAGAGTCCAGGCCATTATGGTCACCAAGATACCTACCTTCAGTAAGGGGGGCCCAAACAGGTTTTGATTTGCAGCAGACTTTAGCGACTCCGGAGGAGTTAATGCACATTATTGTTTCAGAAAATTGTGTGTTTAGAAATGAAATCTGTGGATTAATGAGCCCCCAGCTAGGCTCGGATCCATCACACTGACACAATGCATTGTACAGAATCAAGGCAATGCCGAGCGGATGCCAAAAATCTGCCATTACCTCACCCTGAAATTGCTAGAAGCTAAAGAGGTCTTCAAGAGATGTTCTATACTGTGGGCCAAACACTAGTTACCGTACCAGCTGCTTGGAGGGCAGTTTGATGGACAACGTATTTTGAGTGACCCATGTGGGACGGGAGCCAGCAGCTCCTACAGGCACCTAAGCACAAGAGGGTGAGCTAAGGTGAGATTTTTAAAGCTTCCCTATGAAGGTCTTTAGCATTGGGCTTTAAATCAAATCTTTTACGGTCCTTCCTGTGGTTTATGTTGCTATAATGTCAGGCATGTTATTATTTTCTGGGCTTGGAAAATGTTTGGTAGTGCCTGATGCAATTAAGTGTATTTTAGCTGAGTGCAGGAGAATGTTGAACAGATTATTCTTTCCATTGCTTTTGAATAAAAATATCGCAGCCTATAATCTGACATTTTTGGGTAAAAGGCTGATTTGTCATATCAGCTCAGGCAGTCTTTATTGCTAATCCTAAGGAAACATAGTTCCTCTATGAAGAGCAAGCCAATTTAGCTTTAAATTGTGGCTCTGAAACCCTGCTGAGTTAGCTGTATTGTTATTCAGCTAACTTTGGGAGGCTGTGCACAATAAACTCTCAAGATTGTTTCGAGCCTTCTGCTTGGGGCTCAGAAGGGTCAATTGCTGGACGATGGGAATTGGGCAAAGGCAGATATTGCAAGATAATGATTTTTTGCATTTTTAGACAGCTGAGATTATGTTGCCGTCACTGCGGTGGGGGTGGTACTGAGGCTCTATTAGTAGACCAAATAGATTGTGTTATTTGACAATGTATTGACAATATATTGAGACAAAGTTCTTATAAACAAACTTGAACCGAGATTACCTTTAACTAGTTTTAGGTATAATCTTCAGCACTACAAAAAAGAGTCATTGGGGCAAATTGAATCATTTGATTTCTCATCTACTGAAAAAATTTGCTTATTATTTTCTTTAGCGCTATTGTTAAGCACTATGAAAGGTGCATTTTTAGTTACAGTTAGTCAAGTGGCTTTCTGCAACAGTGGGAAGCAGTGGCTAAAAATACTCTTTGCCGGTTTCTTCTATGAAGGCAAAGCAATTAATATGAAAAGTGGCCTTTTCACAGAAGAGTTCATGTTTGGAATGCATTTCTGTACTAAAGAGGTAAAAAAAAAAAAAAAAAGAGATGTATTTGGGCACCCTGGAGGTGCTGGGGTGGGTAGGTGGGCAGAGCAGCTTCCCTGCAGAGAGCTGGAAATGCCTCTTTCTTTCTCTTGGGCCCTTCTTGAAGGAGGGAGGTGTTTCCAAAGGGCGCCTGCATGGCTCTTGCCTGTCAGTGGCACATCGCGCTGTGTGCATTGTGCAAAATTATACATTGGCGTAGCAGGTGAGTTTCTGTGTGAACTTCGTGACCTGCCTTTGCCTTCCAAAGCACTTCTTGATGAGCATGGGGAGAGCGGTGCAGCTCCCAGCCTTTTCGGTAGGTGTGGAGCAACTGGGGCTGGAGCCACTGCTGGGGAGTGCATGTGAGGTGGAGCGGCGGTCAGGCAGGTTACATGGCTGCTCTACATCAGCCAAGCCTCCTAAAGTGCTTCCCATGACTGAGGACAGGCTGTCAGCCTAAGCAGTGCTTGCGAAAAGTGAGACTATAGAGAAGTCCATATGCAGTGGTATTGGTCCCTGGCCATGCACCCCGCCTTTCCCATTGCAAACCCCCTGTGCTGGGGGTAGAGTTAACTTTCTTCATAGTAGCTAGCATGGGGCTATATTTTGGATTTGTGCTGCAAACAATTTTGACAACACAGAGGTGTTTTCCTTATTGCTGAGCAGTGCTCACACAGAGCCAAGGCCTTTTCTGCTTCTTACCCCACCCCACCAGTGAGCAGGCTGGGGGTGCACAAGAAGTTGGGAAGGGACACAGCTGGGATGGCTGACCCCAACTGACCAAAGGGATATTCCATACTGTATGACATCATGGCCAGTGTGTAAAGGTGGAGGAAAATGTTCAGAGTGATGACATTTGTCTTCCCCTGTAACCGTTACATGGGATGGAGCCCTGCTTTCCTGGGGATGGCTGAACACCTGCCTGCCCATGGGAAGTGGTGAATGAATTCCTTATTTGGCTTTGCTTGCGTGTGTGTAGCTTTTGATTTACTTACTAAACTGTCTTTATCTCAACCCATGAGGTTTCTCACTTTTACTCTTCTGATTCTCTCCCCCATCCCACTGGGGGGAGTGAGTGAGTGGCTGGGGTGTGCATATTACTGTGTGGGGGCAAACCACAGCACCCCCTCCCACTGAAGACCCTTCCATCCCCTGTAGGGTGGAGGAGGCAGCTCTCATCTAAGCCCGTCAAGACCTGTTATCTGAAGCAAAGGCTGGAGTGACTCGTTTCACACAATTTCTATCTTCTAGCAAGTGTTTAAGAGAATATAGGCAAGTAGATATGGAGAAATATGGACAAAAGTGGTGCCAGCAGACAATAGCAGGTGTTACGATGCCATATACACTTTCGCATATCATGGTGTTAATTTTGCCTTGAGTAAATTCACTGTTTTCCTGTGTCTTCCACCATAGACTTCAGGGAATGGAGACTTGGTGGCCAAAGGCCTTTGGGTGTGTTGGCAGGTGAGATCTTGCCCTGTTAATGCCCTTGGTAACCATGCTTCCCCCAGCAACACCACTGCTCTTCATCTGGGAAATCAGCACTGGTGGGGGCTTACAGTTGAGTTGCCGTTGTCAACCTTGTCCATGTCTCAAGATCCAGGATTGCCCAAGTAGTAGTACTGGCTTAAAACCTGGGAAGTTCAGTATACACTCATATACAGTTCTAGGACCTTTACCTTTGTCTGATTTCTGAGTTTTGGGGGCTGTGAGTGTGTGTGTGTGGGGGGGTCACTTTCACTTTCAAACCATCTTGCCAACCAGATAAGCCAGGAAGTTACTTCATTGCAAACAAAAGTTGAGTTTCTAAGGTGGTGAGCAGTCTTTCAGTTCAATGCTTTCCTTTTTTCTCCCCCAAATGTTGTGAGGTTGCAGGTAGAACTGTGAAACTACTAATACTTTCATTGCTTTAAGTGGCTCAGAGGGTAAAGCCACAGGATTTTAATTTGAAATTTGATCTGTTATTATATGTTCTTCCTCCAGTGGTAGTTTTATATGTTTCCTAGGTGCGTTTGTTCTCTCACTCTAAGTACGTAATTAGTAGTTTTCTTCTTACCTGTTTCTCTGCATACTTCTAAATTTTATCTCTATCCAAGAAAAACCCCTTGTTTCGAAAAGTGCTTACTGCAAATCTGCATGGTGGCTTTCTCCTGGGATGCTGTTCACTATTATTAACAGCTGCCAACTGTTGTACCTGGATGATATGCCACTTGCAATTATATGCACCGAGGGAATAAAATGAGGGTGTTTCTGCAGCCCAAGTTTTGACATTTACTTGCTTCTAGGTGTTTGCTTTCACAGCTTTGATGCTATTCACTAAGGTTTGTGTGTGTGTGTATGTGCAGGTGCGTAATTTGTATTGAAGCTATGCTTTTGTTAACATATGATACTTTAGAAAATGATTTGAAGGACAGTGTCATGGTTGCAGTGGCATCAGTGAGAACTTGTCTTGAAGCAGAACCATAAGACAGATTGCTGTGTCAGCATATCATTCCCCTATATGTGTTATGGAGCATGCAAGAAATTGAGCATAAGGCAGAATAAACCCAAACTGCTGATGTGCGCCTACCTGCTCAGTTGGTTTTGGCTGCTAATAGTTTGTTCATCTGGAGAATAACCAACCAGTTGCATCAGGCACTTGTTTTAAAGCCATGCTCTTCCCTCTAACCCTTATGTTGCATACTTGGTGTAAGTGGGAATAGGCTTTAATAGGCAAGAGAGCCTGCTCATTAGTGTGGTCTGTCTTCCGGGAGGATTGCTTTAGTATTTTTCAGCTGTAGCTTGCAACTTGTTCTGCAATGAGCTGAATTCATGCACATGTGGCAGTTGCTTATCCTCTTGAGTTAATCTGCTTTCAAGTTTACATTCAGCAGTTTTAAGGACGTCACTAACAGTGCATGTCAGCAATGTGCTGCTTTTCATGTAGACTGTTATAATTTTAGTGGCATATGCAGGATTGGGGGAAGCTGAGTGTTTAGATGGAATTGACGCCAGGTGTAGTTTTTATGGGACGCTCGCATCTGGATCCTTGTATTCGTTCTTGCAAGTTTTGTATTTTTAACATATTTAATGATATGTAAAGCTGTATGCCATTTTTTTTAGGCATGTATTACCTGTAAATGTCATGGTAATTAAAACACATCTTGCTTTCTACATCTTGCGGTTTGCCCTATCTCCTTTTACACCAGTGAGCTGGAGAATGCTATTGTAGCTTCACACATTTCAGCGGATGTAACACATTAGGCATCTTTGCCCCTCTGCCCTCAGGAGTTCTTTGTTTGCCAGCAGCTGGGAAAATGGAGGTTATTAATGAACAAGGGTATAACCCCAGAAGGAAAGCAGTCATGAGATGGTGCAACAAACCTTCTGGCAACTGAATTGTAATAGTCTGCTTAAAACCCAAGCTCTTGTGTTGCATGAACACTATAAAAATGAGCAGAGAGTTTGTGTTGACTACATTATATATACTTCAGGGTTACGAAGAAGCATCTAAAACTGTCCAAAGCCAATGACTGGGTAGATACCAGCCAGAAGAATTGGGTGGATTGCAGTGTTGGTGCTTGCCTAGCAGCATGGGATACAACTGAACCAAAGCAAATGGGCCAGATTCACGCCATCCTGAGTACTCTTCTGCTGGCAGTGTAGCCATGCTTTGCATTATTTCAGCTCCAGATAGGCTTAGCTATTATTTTCCGATAAATTGAAGAGCAAAAAACCCAAACCTCTTGATTCTGTGACTCTGTAAAACTTCTTCTGCTGTGCTTCCCTAATGGATTGTCTGGTGGCTGATCTCCTTGAGGGTATGAGCTTACTGGTGCCAGTGTTTTTGGTGGGCTGATGGAGGTCGTGCTGATGAAGAGAACCAGGTAAGTTTTTCCAGTAAGCTTTGCTGGAGTAAGAGAGAAACCACCATCACAAGTACGACTCTGAGGCTCATGCTAGAATGGAGGTTCCCCTTTCTAAGCTGATACGGTGAATTACTGCAAAACCTGTGTGTTGATATGAGTTTAGTGCCGGTGCTAGCAGGGAGCAGGATCAAACCTCATGGAAAGAATCTGGGAGGAGTTACTCTGGTCCCCCAGGGAGACCCTGCAAAAAAATAGCAGAAAGCTGGTGCTGCCCTGACCAAAGTCTCCTTTTCTGTCAATGCTTTGCTCTGCTATTGCACTCCTGAGCTCTAGGTCCAACACCTTTCTTTAATGCTAGGCCCAACATTTGTGGTGCAAGATCAGTGCTACTGGCACTATGAGAAAAATCACTGCAATAAAGAGAACTAAAAAAAGCTAAGTTATATATAATAAAGTTCCTTTGCTCTCTGCCTGTTGTGGAAGATTGTCATGGAAACATTTTTTTTCAGAGAATAAATTTATTTTCTGTGAATAGTGTCCACAGACCTAAGGGAGAGAACATATTATTTGTATATAAAAACTTTATTGGAGACACCTTTTTCTTGGCTCCCAACAGTTGTAAATGTTTTATCTGCTGTGTTTTAAATCACTACAGAGGAGGGTATTACGTGGGCCTCAAAAAAGCAGTGGCTCTTGGGTTTTTGTTTGGGTTTTTTTTCTTCCCTAAAGCCATAAAGCTATATTGGTATTAAAGTGCTTTAAATCAGAGACACTTAGTCTTCCGTAAGTCCAGTTATGCATTTGATCACTAGAATGTGAAACAGGGACTATTTAATATGAAACACATTACGAGTCCGTGATCAGGAAAATGGGAAGCGGCATGAGCCACCAGGTTTTTCCCGTAGGGATCGATGTTGGAGGAATGTCATTTGGTAATGCTCCTCTGCTTTTGTTTCCCCACATGTAACCTGAGATCTCCATCCATCTCCCTGTGACAGAAGAAGTTTTCAGCATTAGGAAGGCAAGTTACGGTTTATCAGAAACAGCTGGATGGGATACGGTTCACTTGCATCAACCGTGCCTCGGCTCTGGTGGCTGCTTCTTGTCCTGATGGCTTGTTAGGGTTATGTCTGGGTGGAGAGGACTTCTTTTCCAGCAGTTGTCACGCTGGCCTACCTCCCTGAGGGTTTGTGAGTAGACATCAACTTCTGTTGATGTGAAGTAAGGACCTTGCTGGTCTGCACGGGTTTTCCATCTGCTGCAGTGACTGCACATTGGACTCCCCGGGCACTTGTGTGGCAGGTCCTTAAAAATGTCTGTCCTGATGCCTGATCATACACTGAGCTCAAAAGAGTTTTCATCTTGAGTGATGGGTGGTGTTTTAGCATGTCAGCCTTACCTTATGAAGGGGGGGTCAAAAAGCTCTTTTGTGAAAAACAGCCAATATTTGGAAAGTGATGTTTGATGAGTATTTTCCATGTCAATGGCAAGGCAAACCCAGCTGTGCCCCACATTCAGAGACACCCTTCCTCCTTGCAGGGGATGTCTCCGGCCTAGAGGCTGGTTTTGATGAGCTTGTAAGGATTTTTTTTGAAACCTCCTTGTTCCATCCTCATGTATCTCTGCATCTGGCTTTCTGCTGCCACTGTCTCTGTGTAACCTCTCTTGACTTGTGTAGATATGTTTAGAGGCCAGGGAGGTAAAAATGCCCCCCTCCCCGCCTTGGGGGATGCAGTTAAGGCTACACCATTAACTAGTTGACCAAGAGAGCACTGAAAGGTCTCTAGAATTGATCTCTTTGTGCCAAAGGCAAGACAGATCCCCTCCATGACCTGCTCAAGACAAGCCATGCGTTTGCTCCCGTAGATGGGGCTGCGCTGTAGCCGTGTAGGTTCCTCCTTTTCCCAGGCTCCTGGGCTGTGCTCTGACGCTGCGGCACCCATGTGTTGTACAAATCCTGCTGCTTTGGATATATAGCACCTAGGAAAAATGTAATTTGTGGGGGTTTCTGTTCAGAGCAGCTGTAGGGGCAGAATTACTGCACCCGCCTTGCCTCAAAGCCACCTCCAGCTGGTCACTGTGTTCTAAAGGTCTGGCCGTTTCAGCTGGCAGAGATGCTAGCAGATGGAAAGATGTCTTTCTTTCAGCTGTTTGAAAAGGGAGTGAAGCAGAAGATGAGAGGGAAGGGGGCAGCTGGCTTTATGGAGATAGCAGAGCTGGAGTATGTCAAGGAAAGGATAACAATAGTTGACCGTGAAGTATGGCAGGAAGTTACCCATAAATACAAAGTGAAGTAAAAAGCATGTTGAACAGAAATAAGGCCAAGAACATCTCTCCTCCGGTGAAGCTGAGCCACTCTATGGAAATGGACCATATCGGACAAGGCATTAGTTGTGTGTTAAACCAGCAATTACCTCTGCTCTGTTTCCTGCCTTCCTGACTGAAAAGGAAAGGGGAGGAAGAGCTGCAGAATTGTGGGGAATGCCATTCTGTGTGGAGGGGCACTAAGGTAGAGCGTGAGGAAGCCCTCAGGAATCCATACATGCAGCCTTACAATATTGACTGTCTTAAAACCTTCATGTGGTCTGCCCTTGCCCTTAGCACAGCAGGAACAACCCTGTAGTCTGTCCTTAAAAACACCAGTGCCTTGACACAGGAAAACTCTGTCTCCTCGTGGAAATGCTAATTTGACTGTGCCGATGCAGTTGGCAGTAGAGCCGTGGGTGAGCTGGGCTGTCTGCAGCAGCATCAATATTTGCATGACTCCTCATGACACTTCGTGTCTTCTGCACTGGGGAGCTCCAGCAAGGATGTCAGAGAGAGCTTGCAAAATTCACATGCCTGGTTGTGGCTGCTGATGGCTCCCAGAGCATCTTGCCTAGGTCAGTCCCCATCCTCCTGTGTCATGCCTTGTCCCGCACTGCTCTCTGTGGGGACCAGAGACTCTTCACATATGTACAGGTGCTGAAGCCCAAAAGGATCACAGCAGTCATCCAGCCTCCCTGCCTGTACAAGATGAACCCCGCTATTCTCATCAGGAGTATCTGTATCAGTGTTTTGTTGAGCTATTGCATACTTTTAAAGAGAAGGGAGAAAAATTCAAGATCTACATTAATCTCTGTAAGATAAGATGTTTCTATCATTACTTCACCGCACCTAAAAAAAAGCGTGTATTGTGTTTATAGCCTGAGTTTGCCCAATTCACCTTTTGGGAAGTTAGTTTTTATTTTATTAGATTAAGGAGTTTTCTGTTGTCAGAAATCTTTTCCTCGTGTAGGTACTTGCAGAAAATCATCAAGTCAGTGCTTAACATTCTCCTAATTAAATATTTTGAGCTTCAGTCAGTTACTACGACACAGTTCTTGGACCTCAAACTGTTCCTGAAGCTCTTTTCAGAACTCCTTCCAAAATTTTAACATCATTTTTTAATTACTGGCACCGGAACTGGATACAGTAATCTAATAATAGTCCCCAGTGCCTTGGACAGGTGTAATTAATACCTTTTCTTACTTTAACAAATACATCCTGCTTATGCTTTTAGGGATTATGTTTAAGTTGGCTGTGGCATCAAGAGGGCTTATGTTCATTTGCTTATCTAAAGTACTCCTGAATCCTTTTCTGCATTGCTGGATACTGTCGTCTGTGGGTTATAGGTAATGGTAAGACGTTCTTTTTATCCACTGGCACTTTGATTCTTTCCATTCAAGCTACCTTGAGTCTGAAGTATATGAGTGAGTATAGTCAGAGCTACTTTCTTATTTGGGAGAGTTTATATTTCTTTGGGGGCTGATTTCAAGCTTTCCTGACTGTGTCTAGTCTGCCAACAGAGAGAGTGGCCTCCTGCATACTGAGACATTTATCCTGTACTTGTCTCTAGAGCACCTGGTTTTATGTATTGCTAAGCCTAAAACTCATGGCTTATGCTGTCAGAGACTCAGAAGAAAAGAAAATACTTTAACAGGAGTGACTCCTCTCTACCTTTTTTGATTGCTGGTTTTACTAGTGTTAGAGCAAATACAAAAGAAAAACTGTATATTCAGCTGTCCTACAAAGAACAGATACAAAAACTATTACAGACTGTACACTGCCCCTCAGGTGTGAAGCAGAGAGATGATACTGCTTGTTTAACATAAAACCTCAATGCATCTCTAATTGTATAGCTACTGAGCAGCTTTTTCACAGTGTATATATGTGCGCATGCATGCACATGTTTAACTCAACTTCTGTCCCCCCCTATTCCATTTGTAGCAAGCATACAAGGCAAATATAAAAGGTATCAGATGGCCGTCACTGAATGCTTGTCCTTTCCTATCTTTGATAAATAGGACAGGCCTTATTCTTGTGTAAGAATCTGCCTTTACACGTTGTTATGGGTTTGGATGATCGTTGGCTTCCTTGGTGTGAATGGCTGAGCCGTAAGCAGAATGGTTAGCAAGTGGTTACCTTCTTGCGATACTTTTGGAAATGTTTTGTGTTTTTTTCTGAACGCAGATCTTGAAAGGTGAATAGGATGCTAACATTTGTTAGAGAACTGTAAAGTCAAGCAGGATAGCTGAAGGGAGTCCCACTGAAAATGCCACCCCGGGAGCCTCTTCAGACAGGAACTCAGAAGTGGGTGGTATGGGCTGCAAGGTAATTTGGCAAATGCCTAACATCAAGCACGTTACCTTTCTTAGAGGTTCATTGTGTTCAGTCCCATGGTGAAAGTGAAGTTGTTGTTTCTGTGATGGTGTTTTGACTCATCCATATCTGACAGTCCTAATGGAAGAACTGTGATTTCTCTCCATCCCAAGTGGGACATGTGTGGTCCTTTCTGAAGGTGTGCAGTTTATTGAGTACTGGTATGCATTTGCTTGGATGAGCCTTTTCTTTAATGCTTTATTTCTTAAGATGTTGGAACTTGCTGTATATAAAAAAATATTCCTTTCCTGTACTGTAAAATTTGCTATGCTGTAGCAGCTAAAGGAAAAAATATGCTACCCTGTGAATGAAGTTGGCATTTTCTAATCCTTGGATTCAGTTGTGAAAAGCAACTTGTTATACGCCTGGCTGGTGGGTTGCCCAAACTGAGATACCCTTGAAGGGATTGCTTTCAGAACTGTGCTGACAATTGTGCAGCCTTCAAAGTTAGGTCTGTTTAATATGATTTGAATTGGCCACCCAAAATCACCAGCTGGTTTTGAAAACAGCTCAGATTTTTGTGGTGAGAACAGTGGTAAATACAAAGCAAGCTACAAGTGATGCTAGACAACTATCACTGAAAGAAAGGAAGAAAAGAAAATTAACTAATTGCATGAGCCTTCTTGGACACTTCAAAAAAAAAAAATCTGTAGATGGGCTTGCACTAACAATGGCTGTAAAATATCTACATGATCTGGCTCTTCATCTTGTTCTCCTGGCTAAGCTCTAACTAGACAGTAAGGTTTTGTGGGTTTAGCTGTAGAAGTCCAAGTCTTAGGCCTGTGTCCCCAGCTGCACTCTGAGCCTGTGGCTCTGAACTTCATCAGCCCAGGACAATGCTGAGACCTGGCACTGTTGCCTGGCTTGGCGTCACCTCCAGCAGGTCTGCCAGAAGTAGACTTTGGCAAAAATGAGAAGGAAAAACAAAAAAAGAAGAAAGAAAGAAAAAAGGCAGGGGAGTTGCCTCTCCAATAGTTGAACAGTCTGTCTGATAGTTGAGGTTGCTTCTGTTGTGCTATGTTGGTTTGCTGGCCAAATCCCACAGTGCTTGCTGGATTCTTATTCAAACCAGTTTCCTCTCAATTCAGCTGAAGCTCCCTTTGGCAGAGGTCTGCAGGAACTGCCTTCCTCTCATTTAAAGTTAAGAGAGAATTTGCAGAAGGAAACAATTCAAGTGGTTGGGTAAGTGGGGGAAAACCTCTAAAAGTCCTCCAAATGTCATGCCTTGATTTTGCAAGGTCACATGCCATCTTCTGTTCACTGTAAAGTTAAACATGTTATAACATTATTTGCTAAGCTGCAGCCATTACTATGAAACTGTTCTTCTAGTTGTTATTGCAAGCATCTGACGTTAAGTATTGTTCAAGACCTCTTGACTTTGACTTGGCAAACAGGCCGTTGAGAAAACCCGTTTTCTGGCAGACAGGAAGGCTTGCTGCCATTGAGGTGCATCCTCCTGCCAAAAGACAGCCTGTGCAAAGGCATCTGATCTGGCAAGCGAGAAGCCCAAGGCTGAACTCAGATGTTGGTTCCCTGAGTGCTAATGTACCGTGTGACTGAAGTCACTGCTGGTTATATGGTTGTTACTTGGTTTTCAGGTGGAATCATGATGCGTCTTAACTGGTTGAAGCTTGAGATTTGCCAGGGAAAGCTAGGTAGAGGGATAGATGTTTTTGCTGTAAAACCATGGCTTGATTATATAAAGCTCTTCGCAGCTTGGGGGAGGGGGGACAACCAACTGAAAAAACAGAAACCTGATTGCCTTACATGAAATTTGTATGTAGTTGAAAATAGGTTCTACAGCAGGCTTGGATCCCCTCTGCCCCCAGTATTATTATGTTTTTGTGTTCATTTTCATGCTGGTATCCAACTTTTGGTTTCCTATCAACAGTACACTGAAGGCATACCAAGCCTTGAATTTCTTACTGAAGAACAACAGAAGTTGAAAAATACGAGTTTTCAAAGCAGACTTCCAGCACCAAGGAGTGTTTATGGGGGGCTGGTCTGAAGAAAAAAAAACACCTCTCAGTAAGACTGAACTGCAGTGTGACAAAATGTCACTGCTGCAGAGCAGTCAGGCAATGATCTAAATAGATCTTTGCATGTCTGCTGGGTAAAGAAACATCTTTCCCTCACTAACAAAAGCGCTACTTCTTGACCCGTGATTTTTTCAAGTGTCACTGGTGGGGTTATAAATAGCCAGTGGAAGGGGAAGGGGAGAAGATGATTTTGGCTTCTGCCCACTGAGCACCTGGAGGTTCCTCCTGCCTGGCGCAGCAGACCCATCACCGGCTCCGTAGGCTCAGTGTGCTGTCAGGGCGCAGGTCTGGGGAGCTGCCTGATGTGAAATGTGCCTCTTGCATGGACATAGGGATGGCATGCTGGGGCATGATTAGGACGTGTGTGAGCCACCTTCCATGCTTTATTGCAGTTGCGTATGTCGAGCCATGACTGTTTACAAAGAGGATGAAAAATGTGTTTTCTCTGGATGGAGCAGTGATCTAGCAACCGAACCCTGGCTCCCAGATTCCTCCAGGCAATGTTTGGTCCTTTAAACTATATCTTGCCTTTTTTCTCAGGGCCTCGCTGTGACTGTTTTTATGCAGTTTGGTGCCAGTCAGCTCCACCCCCCAGCTCTCTTTGACAGATTCACAAACCCTCCTAAAATACAAGCTGGCAAAAATCCTCCACCCATGTGTGTCAAACGTGTGCCTTTGTTTGGGTGATGACACGTGCCTGTATTTGCTGATGGTTCTGTAAGCAATGTCTCCTCCAACGATTTGTGGAGAAGTGCTTGCACTTCCTCCTCACCTCCGCTCCAGTATGCTTTAGCCCAACCTGAGCTATTTTAGTGCGACAATTGAGAGAAGCAGCAATTGCTCATATGATGTGCCACACCATAAACTTCAGGAAAGTATTTAATTCCAATGGTGTAATTCTAGGTCTTGGGAACCAAAAATATGGCCTATTACTCATCTTTGTACCTCATAACACGGAATAACCTAAACCATTTATTTATTTACACAGCAAAGGTTTAGCCACATCAAAGTGTTGAATGTCAAGAGCTACTGTTGCTACATATTCGGAGTAATTACTTGCTTTATCATTTATTTTTTATTTCTGTGCCAATATTGGCCAAGAATTTGAGTCAGGAGATAGGCATGATGCACATGATGCAGAGACAGAGCCACTACTTGAAACTTGGGAGAGCAAAACTGAATAATTGACATGTCTTGAGTAGGTTATGAAAGCTCGAATGTGTTTGTTTTCTGGTTATCTAACATCTATGGTATTTTTTCTGTTGAATGCTTTTTCCTTTTGCATGAATGAAATTTTGAGGTGTATGCACACACATACATACTGTACAGGAGGCTGTGTATATTAAATGCCTCGGGCCACATTTGGTCTTCACTTACTTTGGTCTAACTCTGGATAAACTCAAAATTTGGGATATTTAGCTAAATCAACCTTGGAGTAACTAAGTACAGGGTTTGATCCCTACACTTCCTCTATATGCTTCAGAATAAATAGTAAATCAGGGGAAAATCCAAGAAACCCAAACAAGCAAAAAAAAAAAAAAATCCCACCAGAGCTCTGCCTCACAGTGCTGGTCCGTTTGCACAACCCTTGTACTGTGGGATGCATTTTACTTAGGAAAGCAAAATGATCCTACAAGAAAGCAAAAGGTTTACAGAAGTTTCCTTAAAGACCCTGGCTTTTAAATAGAGATGGAGGGGGAGGCATCTGTCTGTGATGTTTCCAGGGTGGCCTGTGCTGCAGCAGTGACCTGTGCGAGGAGGCAAGGTCCCACGCACGTCTGTCCCAGGAGCAAGCGGTATCACGCTGAAGCTAGTTTCCTGCCTGGTTGGGGAGATGAAAGTCTCCCATAGTCTTAACTGGTGTTTTACTCTTCTCTTTCCCCTATGCAAAGCTGTTGCTGAAACAAAGCTGTTTTGTCCTTTGTCAGCTCTGTCAGCTGTGCTGGTGGATCTCTTGGACCTGATACAAGGGGCATTGAAGGGGGGAAGGGTAGCTCGGAGTCACAGGTGGGTCTGACAGCAGCTTTGCTTGTCTGGTGAGATAGGTAAGGTACCTGACCAAGTACCTGTCAAAACTGAGGAGAAAATTTGTCCTTAATTCACAGAAAGCTGGTTCTTTGTGATAGTGAAAAAGTCATCAAGTAGTTAGACACACTCTGTCTCCTGGGTGTTCAGGTGGTTGCCCCATGCTCAGCCTCGGCAGCAGATGTGCCTGCATTTAGTAATGTGCTTTTTTTTTGGTCAGTGAACTGGAGATGACTTACCAATATGAGTAACAGATTACTGTACCATACTGTTAATACTCCGTGTTTTGTATCCTGCAGCTATGGAAGATATCAGCTTTTTTTTTAAAAAAAAAAAAACTTTTGCAGAGATTGTGTTGTGTTGCCAGCAAACAAACTGGCATCTCATGTTTCTGTAACCCCTGAATTTGTTTGTCCTCACCAGAATAACTTCTGTGGTTTGCTGTCTAAATAATTCGTGTAAGCCTCTGTGTTCTAGTCCTATCTCATTAGATGGAAGAAAGTACTAATTTAAGACTGTTACCTTGGTGAATCACCTGAGGCTTTAGAAAATTGTGAAGTTAAGCTGTGATTTGCCTGTTGTCTTATCTTACAACTAAATTAACTTTCTTTAGACTAGTCAAGAATGTAGCTTCCAGGTGTTTATGGTCTTGATGCCGCTCTGGGCTTCACCCAGGCAGCTGTCTCGTGTGCGGTGTTCAGCCTTATCTCTTTATCAAGGGTATTTCATCAGAATTATCTTTTAGCAGCAGCAATGTATCCAGCTAATAACGTGCTCAGTGATCCTGACTTCTGGCTCTCAAGACGGACCATGAAGTCCCAACTCCTGTGCTTTTACTCTTCAGTTCCTCTGCTGATAAAACTTGACTTTGATTTAGGGCATTCATGTCAAAGGATCTGGATCTATTTTTGTTGTCGTATTTCCAGACCGTATTTTTTGTTCTCTAAAGGAAAACCAAAATGTTTGCTAATTTAATGTTTCCTTTGCTCACAGAAAAAAATAAAGGTAAGGTTAGTCAGACTGGCAGATGTCATGTGCTTGATATGTGCTTGGCATTTTCTCAAGCTAGGAAGGCAGCCAGGCATGCTTTGAATAAGTTTGTCTCCCTGTTGCTGAAGCCCACCAGCTCACAGTGCCATGGATTGTAACAATGTTGTTGGCCATAGTTGAAAGTGAGTTTGCTGCGAGCAGTTTGTTGGCCGTGAGGAAGGATGTTGTGTGAGCTGGAGATGGAGGGAAGTCTCTTGGGCTTGTGCTGTTGTCTGGGTGTTAAGGCTGGGGTAAATAAAACTGAGGTTTTCCCCACATTTGTTATTCCTTCTCATTGTAGGAGTAAGGTAGTGCTGGAGATCCTCCAGGGCCAAATCAAGGCAGACAGCAAAGATGCGGGTGCAGCATCTTTGTGCCTCCATCTGGGGGGCAGAGGGATCATGGCGTTTTCTGTGCATTTTGTTGGATGTGTACCTGTGCAAGCAAGACTCTTTTCACATCACGTAAAATTCAATGTCATGCAGGAATACCAAGCACCGTGTTTCCCTGCTTATTGTCCTGACAAACAAGTGGCTGTCACTTGGGTAATGATGGGCGAGCTGCGGGGTGTGGGTGAGTGTGGTGAAGGACTTCCTTTGTTGCAGAGCTCTGAGGAAATGAGGAGCCCGGGAGGAGGATTTTGCGGTGCCTTCTGTTGCTCAGCCTGGCACACACTGTTAAATCTTTGAAGTCTGCAGCACCCAATCTGCATAAGAAATCTCAATAAATAAATGTCAATAAATTTGAGGAAGAAAAAGGCAGATGTTTTTATTGCGACTATTTAGTGAATCCATTAAAACAATAAAAAGAATCAGATGCTTTAAGCATAGAAAAGACCAATAACCTATCCAGTCCCATCCTTTTGTTCTCCAGTGGCATTCTGCACCAGCAATGAGAAGGAAAGCACTTGGATAGGTGCTAGCACATGCTGTGTCATAGATTTTGATACGGAGTCTGCTTAGTTTCATTACGTGCCTTGATGATGGGCTCCAGTTGACTTGGAGAATCTGTATTAAAAAAAAAAAAACAAAAACCAACCTTTTGCCTTTTTGGATTTTGCGGCATTGCTCGGTTCTAGAAGTAACAAGGGGATCGTCTGTCATGTACATTTTAAAAGAGGGGAAAAGAAGTGTGCCAGAAGAGTGATACCAAAATAGTTTTGGTTTTCTTTTTTTTTTTTTTTCTCTTTTTAATACTGCAAAACTAACATTTAGCTATAGTTTGAGAAACTTATATCATCTCAAGTCGTATGTTGAAAGCCAGGAACAGCCAAAAATGACATTTACAGCTTGTAAATGCCAGCCTGAAGACTTTCTGCGAAAATAAATGAAATAGCTGTCCAGTGTTAAGTGTGCTAAGTATTTGGGTATGGTTAATGAGATTGTCTCCTGCCCTTTGTTATCCATTTCCTTCCAATAACTTTTATCTGTCATCGTACAAGGGGATAAAGAAAGAAATTGTCAGTCGATAGGGTGGAGTTGGAAAAGCAGCTGTTTCTCTGACCTGGGCAGTTGTGCCTGAAACCATGGTGTGTCAGTTGAGACTGACATCCTTTCATTTTATTTTATTTTATTAAAAAAAAAAACAAACAACAAACTGAGGTTGTTTATACAAGGTTAAAGCAATAAATCATCAATATGACTACTAACAACTCCCTCTCCTCTGTTTTTCGTTAGGTGGCAGTGAAAGTAATTGACAAGAAAAGAGCCAAAAAGGACACCTATGTCACCAAGAATCTGCGACGGGAAGGGCAGATCCAGCAAATGATCCGCCACCCGAATATTGCTCAGCTGCTGGATATACTGGAAACTGAAAACAGCTACTACCTTGTCATGGAGCTGTGCCCTGGTGGCAACTTGATGCACAAGATCTACGAGAAAAAAAGACTTGAGGAGCATGAAGCCCGCAAATATATCCGGCAGCTTATGCTGGCAGTTGAACATCTTCACCGGGCAGGAGTAGTTCACAGGTAATCTTAAAAACCCTCTCTGGTTAAAATTTATCTCAGAGCCTCTAAGTGGTATTTTGGCATTTCTTTGCAGAGTAAGGAGCATTCCTTATAAAAACATATTCCTGACAGCTTTTTTTGGCTAATCTTCATGATATTGTTTAGATTCTCATACTGTAGATATTAGAAAGTATCTGCAGAAAGCACTTAAGTAAGTGTGTAACCAGATGAGCACATGGGAGCTGTGCTGTCATTTTAAAGATGAGCCTGGGCTCTTTTCCTGCAAGTAGCGCTATTTTGCCTCTTCAAAGCACTGTACCAACATTAACTAATGAATCATTTCACTATTTCTTTGAGGAGGTGGTTGTGTCTGTTGGTTTACTGGTGGAAATGCACCAGTATGGGGAGATGAACTGATCTGCCCAAAGCCTCACAGTGACACAGCTGGGACGAAGCCTGAACGGTCCCTTGCTTCTGCTTCTTTGCTTTTTCCGCTGGTTATATTGCCTTGACGGGACCTCACAAGTTTGAATACTGTGAAGTACAATGCAAAGTATGCAGCCGTTCAGTTCATATCTTAGTGTCTTCTCAGGAGAAATCCAGAGCTGTTGAGATATTTCACTTTCCTTCTTTAGAACCTTCATTCAGTTGGTGTATAAGCAGAATGTGGATCTTCTTGCAGGACAAGGATGCTGCAGAGTTAAAAATTTACCTGGGCTCAAGGGGAAACAAGACAACTTCTTCAGAGAGAAGTCTGCAGAGGGTTGCTGAATGAATAGTAGCTATCTCTGTCTGAAGTTCCTGAACAACAGGTGGTGGAGACTGGGAGAGTACAGGTGGAGGTGTCACATGTGATTGCCTGTCCCTGTTCCTTTCTCTGTGTTCTTGGCTACTATGGAGACAGGAGGACAGTGGGCTGGGTGGACCTTTGGTCTGAGCCAGTATGTCTCTTTTTCTTAGGTGTATTTTTAGGGTATTGTCTACGAAGGAGGCTCCACTTTCTAAACTTGGGCCAACTGGTGTTAAGTCTGGACTCTCACATACTTCCCGTATGATGCTGAGCAAGTTGTGTAGGTCTCATCCTCTTAGGTTATGTAGGCACGTAGTAGAACCTAGACACCTGAATACTTTTGAGGAGCTGGGTCTTAACTTCCTTGACTACACTGACTTTGCAGAAGATGGAGAGCTATTGTATACATGTCCACAGGGCTGCTGTACAGGCAGCTGGCAAAGGCAGCCCACAGCCAGCTCCTCCAGCTGTGCCCAGCTGTGTGGTGAGCTGCCTGCTGCTGTGCAACGCTGTTGGTGCATCTGGCTTGGTGGAATTCCATGCACTCTGAAAACTGCTTTCTTTTGTCATGAATCTCTCTGCATGTTCCCTGTGATCCACTAGGGATAGGTGCTACGTGTGCGTACAGCCTCAGGTGTACTGAGGTCTTATCTCAAGGTAACTTTCTTGTACCACTGTAATATAAATATTTGAGCAGCCACCAGGTCTATTCTGCAGGTTCTCTGTCAGCAGCTAAACTGCTGACCTCTTTAAATTATTAACCCCACAATCTGGGGCATGGAAAAGGAAGAAGTGTACTTATTGCTTTAAGGCATCAATTGATATCCAGTATGTACAGAGAGAGAGGAAGGAAAAAGGTCAAGTTTCTGAGATGGGCAGAGGAAAACCTGGCAGGAAGATGATGAGCACATTTAGCTTTTAGTAGCAGTATGAGTTCAGCAGCAGTTGCTCTCCCTGAAAAATTTAGCCTCTGCATTGTGGCCGAAAAACTTCTGGGGAGGTTGGTAGGTTTGGCTTTGATTCCCTTCTTTTTCAGAAAGGATTCAAACCCACATTTTATACCAAAATAACTCATTCACTAGGTACAAGACAGAATGACAGGCTACTGTGGTGGGAAGAAGGCAAAGCTTTGGGGTCCAGAGAGGAGGTGAACTTGATTTCTTGTAGGGATGCTGCACGCTTGCAGCAGTTCTGGGCGTCACCTCCTCTTTCTCTCTGTGAAAATAAGCGCAGATCACAGAGACTGAAGTGTGAGGGACCTTTGTGAGTGGAGGGAGGTGGCAGCCCTAGAAATACTGACATGCTCTGCTGCATCTGGCAGCTGAGCTCTCTCCATCCAGCCCTGTGGTGTTGGATTAATCCTGCCCCAAAGGCAGTGTACTCTATCCACTCCATTTCTCAAATCGCAGTGCGGCACAGAGCTTGTTCTTGGGAGTCTTCCATCCAGATAATGAGCAGGTCCAATTCTGCTTAAACTGATAACATTTGACAGAATCACAGGCAGTATATCTGCAAGTATTTTCTCTAGCTTAACCATTCAATGTCTTGACTTATTCTGCAAATAAACTATGCAGAACTGCACAGAGACGCAGGAAGAACACTGATGGCGTGATCCAGATTTATTCCCCTGTTTCTCTGCGATCAAGAGAGGGAGAAAGAATAATAGTTACCCCAGGTGTTGTCCTTCAGCATCTCAGGCTTTTGACCATGGCAACTCTAAAAACAGACTACTCAATCGGCAACTGAAGAGGGGGAAAAAATAGTGCAGAAGTCTGATTCATTCTCACCAGGGATAAAATGGTGATGTTCTGTTGTTATTGTTGTTATTTTTAAAACAGGTAAAAATAACAGCACTTTCATCTACGTGGTGGTCTGTGGGTGTTCACATTCACTGCATGTGAAACAAAACATGGCATCCTAGGCCAGAAAGCGCTCTGCTGTTTGTTTCTCTCCAAACGCTTTCATTGTTCACGTTGAACGGGGAAGGACATTGAAAAGTGTTCACTGACTGTTTTATTACAAAAGTTACCAGCCTTTTTGTCTCCATTATTTGGGAAATAATATAGAAGACTTGCCCTGTTGTATAACTCAGGAT
Source organism: Pterocles gutturalis (assembly GCF_000699245.1). Classification (NCBI taxonomy): domain Eukaryota; kingdom Metazoa; phylum Chordata; class Aves; order Pterocliformes; family Pteroclidae; genus Pterocles; species Pterocles gutturalis. The sequence continues at coordinate 63,140 of NW_010113777.1, read as the reverse complement.
GAAAAAAAGATGGCTGAAATAAGTTGCATGAAATTTTATTACATTATTTGATGAATATTACTTGGTAAGCTTCATAACTTACAGTCAAGACTTGGCATGGCGGAAAAGCACTCTGGATGAGAGCTGGGGCCCAGAACTCAATGGAAATACATCTCTTAAGAGGCACCGGTGTGTGAACAGCCTAAAATTAAAAAACTTAAAGAAACCTCATTTTATTTAGAGAACTCCTTGGCCGCTTGCTGGAAAAAGAAATGCTGCTGTTCTAAATATAATCTAATGTAATAATTTGTGTTTCATTCCTTCTATCAGAAGAGCTGATTGGTTGCTAAAAATATACTTGCAACAAGCTCAGCTGTGAATCAGGTAGGAATATTTATATTTCCCCCTGACAGAGGAAAACAAACCCAAATGGCAGTATCTAGTGAGGCTTTCTCTTTTCAGAGGGTGTTTACATAGGCCTTCATGCCGTCAAAAAGTAGGATGAACAACAAGTCCCTTGGGAGTGTAAGGACAACAGAGAAAATGAAATGAAAGCCTTGCTGCTTTCCACTGCATCCCACAGGAAATTCTCAACAACCCTTTTAAAGTAATTTTAAGAAAATTCAATCCCATTCAGTGCAATTACTGTCAGGATGTCAAAGAAAAAATGTAATAATGTACTGGTAGCAAAGATAGCTTTCTGTATTTCCCCTTTTTCTGTCTTCATGGCAGCATATTTGTACCTTCCATTGCCATTTTGTAATTAAAAGCAGATCAGGGGTTTCGAAGACACAAAAACCCTTGAGGTTTTTGGTGGCGTTTATCTATTTTTCCATTTTTTTTTTTGAGTAGGGTGGTGCCATATGATCTGGTTGCTCAGGGTGCTATGGAATTCCTGCCTTGGTACCTGCCACTTTGACATGTTGTCTTTGATAACTTCCATCCTATTAATTTTAAGTGCCAGTAGTCTGGCTGCTGATGCAATATTTATGACAGATCCTGCACTACAGAGCAAAGTCTGCTTTTGAAGTGCAAAGCTGGTTTGTCTTTCTATTTTATGTCAGATTTCAAAGTTACCTTTGGGCATTCTCTCTTGGAGTACTCTGCTGTAAACAAAGTAAACATTGTTTTAGTGAAGACAATGGACCAAATTCCTCTTTTACAGAGGAAAAGACGTTGAATTCAGGAACATTGTGACTGAGGGAAGAATAAGGCTCAATAAATAATATTGTGATAACAAAGCCTTTGAAATGCATATTGACGTGATGATGAACCTAAATCTCTGCAACCTTTCCAGCTCATTGACAGTTCTTGCATGGGGCTAGAAAGTGTTCTTTGGGGGTTGGTAGTTAAGGATTGACTCTTTGTGGTGCTCTTCTGATTAAAAATAAGATGCAGGAGACAGCAGCCAACCACTGTTGCTTTGCAGCTGCTTGCTGGTAAAACCTTGCTTCTCATCCCTCTTCCCCCAGACAAGAAAGAAAGTGTGAAATGCAAAAACTTCAACTTTGCTGTCTGATGCTTGCAATGGCACTGAATAAGCTTCTTTTCAAAAGCATGCTGAGATGACAGCTGAAGCCTGGGGTAGCTCACTCAGTGAAGCAGGCTCATCTGATGCTTGGTGGAGACACTGGCTGGAGTTGGGGTTTCCAAAGGGTCTGTTTATGCTCAAAGAAAGCCAGAGAAAAATCAGCCCCATCAACAGAAGAACAAACTCCCAAACAAACCATCCCATGAAGCATGCGTATTTTCAAATATGGGGAACGATGGGTGTATGCTGCTGGCTTCACACGCTGACAAGGCATAAATATATGCTGATTCTCCATGTTGTGGTAACACAGCTGATCTTTCTTGAGTGTCTTTATTATTCATAGATTTGACTAACATTTACCATAGTTAGACACTCTCAACATTCATGGTACTAAGCCCTCAGAAAAAGGTAAAAGTTTTTGTTCCTCTGCTATTTTAATCACTGAGGGTGTGCTCTGATATTTTGAAGCTTTTCAGCAACAAATGCCAAAAATTTGCTTAAGCAGAAAAAAAAAACAAACCCAAAAGTCCCATTATTTGAGGCACCAAGAGAGTAAGGAACAAGATCAGATTTACCTCAAAGAGGGAAACTGAAGGTTTCCAGCAACTACATTTCTTCTCCCCGCCTCAGCCCCACGTAGCGTGGCACCTGCTGCTGGCTGCATAAGGGAGCGCTTGCCCAGCCTTTCCAGTTACAAAGCAGCTGTGTCCAGCTGTAGCAATCCATCAAGAAGTGCAAGCCACATGCAGAAGTATGAGGACCCTTGAGCCTGCAGGGACGCATGTGTGTGCATGATGTTCAATGCTTTGGGTCTTCCCATCGACTTCAACAAGGATTTCAAGTGCTGTGCATGGCATAGCAGGTAACTCACAGCCTCGCTTGTAGTTTGCAGCTATTAAAAACATGAAAAAGTCTCCACTGACTAGAATAAATAAGGTTTGCTTTTATTTGTTAAACCATTTATAATATAGTGCATGAAATTCAGGGTTGCCTAATGCTTTTGGGTGCAATGGTGCTACTTTTTCCATTACAACGAATTAATGTAAACATTCAAATAAAGCAGCAACTCACATGAGCCTCTCTTTGTAAAAAATAATTAGTTTGAATGGGACAAAACTGACATAATAAAGCACTTAGGAACTTTGGGGCAATCAGTCCTGTCTCTCTGTAGGATGAGAAGATAAATAATTGCATTGCACCACTGCACTTCTTGTTAAAAAGATGGTAATTTGGTGGATTGTTAAAGTCTCTTTAAGTATTCACCGAATAACGCTTCTGTCCTGACAAACACAGATCTTGTCCAGATGCACAGACTCTTTTTGCACTTCTGCTGTCCTGGCTGTGGGTACCTGCCATCTCTATGCTTCGCTGCCAGCCTGCTGCAGGGGATCGGGCCGCCGGGGTTCCTGCCCTGTGCCCACCCAACGGTCCACAGCTGTGTAGCAGTGGTTCTCCAACTATGACTTAGTCTAGGGATTTTTGGTTTGGTTTCTATGACTTTGGCTTCGTGTTTCTAAGGCTGGTTCACATGGAATCTTCTCGTTAGGTTGTATCAAGGAGTAAATACCTGTTGTTGTAATTCCCAGTGTCACACCAAAAAGAAGTACTTTTGTATTGACACAGGTTGACCAAAATGTGGTGCATATGGACTATTAGATCAGTTACCACTTACTGGCAAACCTGCTAAGAATAGACATATGGGTAAACACCTTTAATTAACCAGGTCTGATTGCAGTCTATACTGAGGCTATATTTAATTTCTTTTTCCTCTGATAGCTTTAAAATGCCCTGTAATATTTACCTTTAGTTTTGTTTACTTAACCTTGAATCCTTTTAAATATATTTTCTTGTGTTTATTTTTAGCCCTCCTGTCACTCATTTATTATTCTAATTGCCTGTGTGTCTCTTCTCCTCAACTTAGAGCTTTCATCTGTCCATTCCCTTGCTTTTATTTTTAGTCTTACCTCTTCTTAGCCAATGTTTAATGTACTCAGAGCTTCCAAATGGTCTTTCTCCTTGCTTTGAGACATTATACTGAGCATTGCAGTGTACGACCCGAAGCTCCATGTGCTTCTGTTGATGTCAGTTTAGTTTTGAGTTTTGGTTTTCAGTTTTGGTTTGGTTTTTTTTTCCCCTGCTTTCCCATACTGGTTTTTTTCTGGCAGTCTTTCCTGTTAAATTCCCAGCCCCCATATCTTTCTAGAGGCTAATCACACTGTCTGTGAAAACCAACACCTGCAAACAATAAAGATGGGGCACACAAAGAAATAAGCTCTTTTTTGTCAGTAGAGGGAAGCACAAGTGGGTTGATCCAGCTCTGTCTGGCAGGGCACGTCCTCCTTGTATCAAGCAGCGGTTGCCCGATGAGGGAAGCTCCTTTTGGAGGACACAGGGTGGTGGGTCTGCAGTGCCGTCATAGCACGTAGAGTCTCCCATGGATGAGGAGAAGGATGTCATGGATGCCAGGCGGGCTTATGGGATGCATGGCCCGGAGCCAATGCCTACCCTTGGAATGGGAGCAGAACTGGAGAGTGGGCTCTTTGAAGGCTGGGTCTTGGTCAAAATATGGCCAAATGCAGTTACATCTCTGGTGTGGTATTTGAAATTAGCTGTCGCTTTTAACGTGGCTGGTTTCCTCAAGTTAACGCACTGGGTCCTGTCCTCCTGTCTCTCCGGCTTGCTTCTCTGCAAGGAGAACTAGAGCAGAAGGCAGTCCTCTCCTCAGGAATCCTTGTGTTCAGCTGAACGCTCTAGGAAAGCTTGGATATCACCCCTGAAATTTGCAAAATACTCTCCTTTGGTAGATTTATATAGTATAACCCCTAATTTTTTTTCTGCAAGTAATGCTCACTGGGGCGTAGAAACATCTGTTTGGAGAAGGTCCTTGTGGTTGTGTTGATGAAGCGAGTGGCATCCTGCCTGCAAGTACTCTTCTGCCTCAGGTTGATTTGAAACACAGCATGGGCATAAAATGAAATGGAGAGGAACATTTTAAAAAATGCTTGGCGTTAGTTAGAGTTATTTTTCCTGCTCTCCCAGATCCTTTCTTGTGGAAGTGCTTTGTTTGGTTTGGTTGGTTTGCTTGTCTTCTTTTATTAAGCTTTATATCTTCATCTGTAATAGAGGCATCCTTCATTATTCCCTTTGCCTTACAAAGGCAAAATACCATGGATGTCACTGACTTCCTATAATTATAGCTGATGGCTTTATTATCCAGATTTTTCCAAAGGGTGCTGGGAGAAGCATCACTGCCTGTCTGAGTTATTGATATCCCAGTACGCTGATTGTTAGAAATATTTTATGTCTGGATGGGGAAAAAACTTCTTGTGATAAATACACAGCCAACTGCTAGAAGTCGCGGACAAGTTGTGTAGCAACCTAATGTTTTTTTCATGTTATACTTCATGCTTAGTCTGTACGTTTTGGGATTTTGAGGTGGTTTTGTGTGTGTGGAGGGGTAATCTCTGGGATATTTTTCTTGGGTAGAACATGATTTAGGAAAGCACAGCCACATTCTTAAATGATGAAAGTGCACGTGTAAAGTGAACAATGTGCCGACATACATGTCAGAAGAAGGGTCAGTCATCTTGTAGAAGGAGACCATTTTCATTTTATCCTCTCTCTCCTGAAACTGGTCCAGGCCCTGATCTGTGCAGTGGCTCTGTGGGGTCAGGCAGACTGGCGCGGTGGAAAGAGCACTAATGTGACACTCAGAAAACCTGTGTGGCTTCTTCTCTCAGCCTTGTTACTGGCTTTCTGGATGGCATTGGGCAAGTCATTTCAATCCCTAAGTCTCAGTTTTCACCTCTAGTTTACGGGAGTACCAATGCTGACCACCTCTATAAGGTGTTGGGATGCTTCATCCCCGGGCAAGGTTGATTCTGGTCTCCCTTGTAGACAATAGCAGAGGACAGATATTTGACTCCTCAGGTCTCTGCAGAAGAAGGTTTATTCTTCAGCTACAGAAAGTGAAGAGCCTTTGCTTGTGAAGAGTAATAAGAAAATGACCTCCGATTTCAAAAGATATATTTGAAGTGTTTCCAGTGTATGCGATTTCTGCAAACGTTTAAGTGTATGAGAAATTTGAAGAACCTATTAATTACAGGATGTACCAACAAATGTTTATAAAGTCCTTTTGTGCCTGAAGAATAGGTGTGAAACTGTGTGTGAAAGCACTGGTAATTTTGGAGAGGAGACAATGCATGGGGCTTTCTGCTTTGAATGTGGAACGGTGTGTACTGCTTTCATTATATGTGTTATATATGAATCTTGTAAATACACTGACGAGACTGATGGGAAGCTGCTTCATTATTTTGGAGGCTCACTCAAAATATTTTATTTCTTTCAGAGACTTGAAGATAGAAAATCTGTTGCTAGATGAAGACAACAATATCAAGCTTATTGGTATGAAACCAGTTTGGCAATTCCAGTAATTAAAATTGGTAGTTTTATACAGAGAGTTTTTGAGACTTCATAATCCTCCATGTGACAACTGCTAATGTTGCAGCAGAGAGGAGCTGAGAGAGTATAGATAGCAATCAAGCTGTTCCTGACAGCATCTTGTGAGAAAAGTGTTCCAAATAATTGAGCTTTATCTGGGTATGGGCACAATCCTTCATCTTTTAACCAACAGCTTTCATATTCAAATCAGGAACTTTGTAAAGAATTAAGGAATTGACACCACAGAAGTAATGTATTTTATTACCTTGATAATTTTATATTTACTAAGGGTTGGATTCTGCCCCCATATGCATATGCTTCTGTTGAAGTCAGTGGGAGTTACACATATTTTTAGCAGCTCACAAAATTCAGTCCTATATTTATATTTGTCAAGTTTGCTTCTAGCACCCGAAACAAAATTGGTTTAGAGGGCTGTTAAAAAATAAAAAAGATCAACAATAGAGTCTTGATTGTATTTGGGTATCAGCTGTATGCAGCACTCGATTCATTCAAGTTGTGCAGTCATTGTAGATTCATCATGGGTGGGTATAGTCTCACTGCCTTTGTGTAACTCCATTAATATTAATGTGAGCATTGAAAAGAAAGTATAGCCTTCATAAAAAAAAAAAAAAAAATCCCTAAACATCTGTTTATATTTAGCTCCATGCCTACACTTTTGCCAACAGCAGTGTCTGTGGCTGCTGACTTAAAAACTTGACTGACTTTCTTTCTTCAAAAGGTTTCATGATCTGAAAAGTGGTTGAAAACACCTAACATTCAGGTCAAATGGACACTCACAGTAATGTATAAAGCACTTGTATCTCCAAACAAACAAGAGGAGGATGGTTAATGAAATCTGAAATATTCAAAATTTACTTAGGGAATTCAGTCTTTGGAAATATTACCATGACTTTTAGTCATTACTCTGTAGCAAATCAACTGACTCTGGGAAAATAATAGCAAAAGAGAACTCTGCATTACCTCAGCTACGGGTCAAGAGGATACTGATATGTTAGCATGAATCATTCATCAGTAATGATGGATACCACCCATTATCTTGATTTAGCAGATAAGTGATACCAGATGGTTTGCAACAGTGCTATATGAACATCTGATAGATTTAAAGAATTTCTATAACTTTCCTGTTATTGGGTGTTTGATTACACAACAGTATGTGAACTTGACATCCAAACTAAGGCAGGCCTAATCAGATGATACGTGTGCAATTAAAACTCACATGCCAAAAAAATTACTTCATTACTGTTCCTGCAGTTTCATTTGCTTCAGTTGCATAGAAAGGTCTTCTTGCAGTGGGTGGTGTGGGAAGAATAAAGAGACAATTTGATCTTCCGTAGCCTCGCTAGCGTTGAAATATATTGTCCTCAGGTCTGCAGCCTGATGTTTTAAGCCAAGCAGATTGTACACAGTATATATTTTAAAACAAAGCAATTAAATCCCACCATCCAACTGGGAATGTTATAGCAAAATAAAGGTTGCTTTATGAGTAATAATTTTGCTGTAAGTAAAAACAGATTTAATACCCCAGTCAGCTCATGCTGTATCTCGCTAGCAATGCTGGTGATCTCTGGTTGCTCACCCTGAAGAAGCAGTGCCTCTGTTCTTCATGCTCTGTCTGCTGTGCTTGTGAGGAAAGCTGGAGCAGGGGCTGCTGAAACTGGCCTCAGGTCCCTGGGCAACCTCTCCTCATGAGCACCACCACCTCTTTTCCAGGTGATAGCAGAAGTAGTGCTTGAGCTGCCACACAGCTTTCCATTACCACCAGGGTTTCCCAGGACAAGGAAAATTTTCCAGCACCTGCCTGTGGCTGGTGGAATAGACCAGAAAATTTATAGACCAGAGAATTTAGTCCTCTTCCCTGCCAGTTCCCTTACTCAGCTCATTCAGCACTTAGTACAATGTTTTCTGTAGTCTCTCTTTCTAGAAACATGATGGATTGGTTGTGTCATCATGTAGTCCTGCCCAGGAAGGTTCTTCAGGAGTGAAGAACATGTTTTGAGGAATTATGTGCTGTCTTTCGTGCTTGGGAGAAGAGACTTTAAGCCACAAAACCAGCTCACAGTAACTGCTTTGGAGTGGGAGCTCGGTCTCTCTGTCTTGTGCAGCAGCAAAGACACTAGTACCTGATAAAAATGTTGTTCTTGTAATACCTGTGAAATGAAGAAAACCCACCATAAAGGAAAAAGAATTGGTGAAATGAAGTTTAAAAATGTACCAGGAAGTGACATTGAAAGTCCCTGCTTGTTCATGCATTTCAATGAGAACTGAATCCCTCGAGTCCCTTTCTTCACCCAGCTGCTTAATGGCAACTTGCTTTTGTTACTCTTTTTAGCTACATGACAAGGTGGTTTATAATATGTTCTTAGATAGCATTATTAGAAAAATTCCCTTTGCTGTGTTAAGTGGCCTTATTCTTAGCTGTCTGTTAAGTCACAAATCTAAGAACATCGGGACCGGAAACGCTGGAAATAATTCACTTCTCTTCATCTACCAGCCCATGGTGGTAGGCATCTAATAAAGATGCCGTGAAGAGCTGCTTACAAGCCCTGCAAAGTCCTTGGCATCCTGCTTAAGGACCTATGGCACCAAAAGGACCCTACCAATATGTAGTTCTGCTGATCTGTGTGGAGCTCTGATGCTCAAACTCATCCATGAGCTTGGTGCTAAGGCTTCTGTTATTTAATAACTCTTTCTCTGTTCCAACTGTCATAGCTTCAGAGACAGCCATATATCCATAGCTTAATGTTGATTTCCTGGAGGCGTTGAAGAGTAGTAGTGTGATGCGATACTTCGATAGTACGAACAGTGGGGGTGCTGGAGTTTCCATGTCATAATATTTACTTTGGAAAACCAAGTGTGGCCTTTGAACTGAATTCTGTAATTAGTTCGGCTTATTGAAAGGAAGCCCAAGACAGAGGCAGGAATGGCAGTGAAATTATCAATGCTGGTGGAAATGCCCTTCTTATCAAGATCAGCAGTGCATCCTTGATAAAAATCACACTGTGATCAGGATGTGCTGCCACAGTGTTAATAACAATACTCCCATTTCTTTTGCAATAAAATCCCTCACCCCAATATGCATGTGTTTGTGTGCGTTCTGCATTTCAACAGGCACTAGAAAAAAATGAGTATACCAGCCTAGATTAAATGAATGAGCTGAAAAAAGTGAATAAGCAAATATGATAATTAAAACCTCCACTAGAGTATACCTCCATTGATAATGATGAAAGAATGCTGATTTACACCATTGTGGAATATAGCCCTTATATGCTTTGATTGTAAAGCATTATATTACAGTCAAGTAATTTTGAGGTGGTATGACACAGTAAGGTAAAGACCATGAATAATACTGTATGGAGATATTATTTATAGGAGCTTTAAAAAGTATTTTACAGTTGACATAACTCATCTCGGGCCATAGCTAATAAATACATTAATTAAGTAAATGGATCCTTGGAAGTATTTGTATAAGCCTCAGGGATAATACATATCTAGCAGAGATGATTAAGCGGTGTCCAGAGACAATTGTTTTCCATCAGAGGCAAGGAAATTGTCTTGATCCTCCCTTCAGTTTTAACAATGTTCTCCAGCAAAACCCCTTTGAGCCTCTTTGGATGTTAAATACGGTGATTCTTGTCTCTCTTGTGCTTGTGTCACTCTCAGAGATGCAGCCAGTCGAGTGGAAAGCACTGTGCACTCCAGCTCACATAGTCATCTTCATAGTTGAATTTTTTTGTAAGCATTATTATTTTTTCACCTGGTTTTGTAAGGGAAGAAGGCTTATGTGACCACCTTGTCAGGGCGTTTCTGATACCTTGAGGAACTCCTGTCTGATTTCAGCCAAATTTAGCATGGGGAAAAAGCTAAAGGACAGGCCATTACTTCAAGTCTTATGCAAATAAGTAGGCAGACAAGGGAGAGAGACCAAAATTAATGACTCTGTGGAGGGAGAGTATTACACAGGCTCGTCAGTTGCCTGCTATATTTGACCTGCAAGACGTGATGCTTTTAGCTCATCCAGGCAGGTGGGTAGCACACCCAGAAAGCTGCTGTTTTACAAGGCACATGGATGCAAGACAAAAGTCTATAGGAAGAGATTTCAGTGGTCTGCTTCTTCTGACTGCATCCTTTGGGTATAAGACAGTTTTAATTTTAAACACACATGCATTCTGGGAAGTTTTAAGAAGACTGGATCCAAAAAAAGAAAGGAACAAAAAACATGTCAGTGTTCTTAATAGCAGTATTTTTGTTGCGGCTGTCATCAATAACAAGTTATTAATAAATGTGAACATCTTTGATTGTGGCCTCTCTCGATCCGCTGCATATGTTGCCCTGCAGCGAAGGCCGTTCTCCCAGCCTGTCAGCTTTGCCCATGTCATCCTCCTCCTTGCAAGCTTGTCTTGCTTCTGCCCCTTTTCACGTCAAGTTGTTTGACTTCACTTTCAAGACCCTTTGCAATTTCTCCTCACCTCCTGTGTCAGCTGTGGTTTCATAATTGCTTTCTCCCAAGCCAAGCGTGGGCTACCAGTAGTCAGGGTGGGCTTGTGCTCCCATGGCTGCACATTGTCCCCAGCCACTGCTGCTGCTGGTGCAACTCTGCCTGCCTTTGTTTCCTTGCTTAGTGCTCTAATTTTTAAGAATCTTCCCTTAACCCAGCTCAGCCTGCAGCCATACCAGCACTGGAGCAGACAGGGGAGATTTTGGGAACACCCTTCTTGGCGCCAGCCTGGTCTTGGGTTTGCTGAGAGCACTTGGGAAATGGCAGCCTCCTTCAGTGCGGAGAGGCTGCATCTTGTCCCCGATGAGCTCATGGTGCCAGCTTTTGACAGTCCCTTGTTATTATTGCCAGCAAAAGAGCGTCAGATACACCCAGGGGCCAGAAATACAATAATTCAAGGCAGGAATAGGGGAGGGGGGAGCAAAATCAACACATTCTCCTTCTTGCTCCAAGATCTCCCTGCATTATTTCAGAGCTGAAATGCTGACTCTACAACCCTGTGCATTTGTACATCACCACAGTAGTCCTAGAAAGCAACCCCACCCCACCTTATATCTGATGTCTCATTTACACCATTTCAAAGAAAACATTGAAAAAGTCCTACTTAAACTTAGCCTCCACATAACATACTGCAGCAGTATGGCATACAACAGTGCGAGGCGGTTTTCTGCCCCATGTACGTCACGTAGTGCCTAGGACAAGCTCAGATCTGGTTGCTGCCATCCAATTCCCAGTGAAATGTATTTGCTTCGTGTATGAAATTGATGATCGTGCATGTTCCAAGAGTTCTTTTTTATTACTTGTGGAAATCCTGTGTTATTTAGCACCTCAGAGAAACAAATTGTATAAAATTTTTGCATGTGGATGATTTTTTTCTTAGGCAGTTCACTGCTTTGCTTTTGGAAAAAAAATGTGCTTTTTTTTCCCTTGTGTTCTAGGGCGGTTTTTACTGTATCTGTCTCTTTCATAACTCTGTCTCTGTGCCTTTCACAGACTTTGGATTGAGCAACTGTGCAGGCATCTTGGGTTATTCTGATCCATTCAGCACCCAGTGTGGGAGCCCAGCATATGCAGCCCCTGAACTTCTGGCAAGGAAAAAATACGGGCCCAAAATAGATGTTTGGTCCATGTGAGTTACTTCTCTGGTTTATACTTGTTATTACTGTTATCATTACCCATTGCTCAAATGAGAAATAATATTAATGTATTTGGCTACTCTGAGCAAGAAAGGCTGTTTAACTAGCATGACTCTCTAAATTAAATTGTGCAGATATTTTGTTCTGAATCTTTACCTACCTGTGTATAGATTGGTTGAACATATAGCATGGAGAAATTCCAGTAAAGCACAACTGTTGATTAGTGGCATTCAGACACACATAGTAGAAGACAGGGCTCTGGTACAAGAGGACCACCAGCTTTTTTAGTTTTCCTCAAAGAATCCTCAAGCATTCATATGGGCTCTGTGCACTATCCACAGTCATGTCTGACAGGAAATGTGATATCAAGTCAGGTCATCACTTTGAAAGCACGGTCGCTAAAGGGGAAATAAACTTGTCAGAAAAGTTGTGAGCCTTTGTGAGGTTACTAGTGTTCAGGCAAAAGAGCAGACAGAAGTCCCTAGTGCCAGAGGTAGAAGAAGCTACAAAGATGTTTTGTAGTCAATTAATTTGCCTGCAGTGCTGTTTTAGACTGTACTACTCCACTACTCTCCTGGTGGCCATGGACTTGGTGATGGTTATCCTTGCCAGTCCTGGAGACTAATTAGCTGAAATCAGTTGAGTTTTAGCTTTTGCTTTGGTACTGATAGATTTTCCCTCACCAAGTGGAGCTAATAACATTTGTATAAATTTCAATGAAATAACAGAATTATGGTAATTCTCAAGTTGGAGTATTTGGAATGCTTGGAAAATGTAATGTACTGTTTAAGTGCTACTACTACTAAGAGAGACTGGCCATAGTTTATGTATGAGACTAGGACCTGGGTCAAATTCATCTCTCAGTTTGACCCAGTGGGTCCCTTGTTGCACCTCAAGGCTCTTTAGACCTTCCTTTGCTGAAGCCTAATTTGCAGTCTGTTCTCCAAGGAGACCTACAGCTAATCATTGCACAACTACCAGCAGTGGGCCATCCGTCCACATGAAGGGAGAGAGTACCAGCCCTGAGGAACGCAGGCAAACAGAGCACAGTCGTTCTTGTAGACCATTTAAACTTCTACAGTAATAATGTCCTGCTCTTTTTTTTTTTTTTTTTTTTTTAAAAAAAAAGAAGAAAATATGGCTAATTCCTGCCCTTCCTCATAGCTGAACAAATGGTGTCTGTGATTACGGTTCGCGGTAGCACACCGGTTTAGTTTCTTTCTGTTCACATATGTATATTCAGCAGGCTGGGGAAACAAATTCCCAAAAGGGAGGAATTCCACTCAAACTGAATTTAAAGCCCTTTTAAGAGGAAAAAGTACAGGAGTGCCCACCCCACTTTTCATCGATGACTTTGCTGGGTATAAACAAGCAGTAATTTTTCTGCCCTGAAAAATGTAATTGTTCACACCTGATCTTTGGGCTGCACCAGAGGCTGTGGACATGACCTCTGGCCACCGAACCAGAACCTGTGATGTCCCCGTTAGTGTAGGCAGTCATTCCACACCCATGGCAGGACAAGGCTTCCAAAAGCAGCGTGTTTATGCAGCCTGAGAAGAGACTTAATTGTGGCATGGTATTTAGCCAAAGAGTTGTCTAAGAGCTGGGCTCAGTTCTTCGGCTCCCAACTTATGTCCTGCACATTTTGTGACCTTCCGTGAGCAAACCTCTGGGAATTTTTGCCCAAATTGTCGTGTGCAACAGAAGAGAGAGCTTTTTTTTGGTCTTTTTTAATAGCTGTCAGACACTAAACATTAAGTGCCGTCACTAAAACCTAAGCTAAAGTTTTTCTTTGTTCCTGATAATTTTGGTTTCTTTTTCTCTGTTTTCTTTTTAGTGGGGTGAACATGTACGCAATGTTGACTGGAACATTACCTTTTACTGTGGAGCCATTCAGTTTGAGAGCTTTATACCAGAAAATGGTGGACAAAGAAATGAACCCTTTTCCCACCCAGCTCTCTACAGGTAATCAAGGGGGTGTGCTGAGACCTGTTCAGATCCAGTTGGTAAGAACCATTGTGTTGAATTATGGATTGTGAGTCATACTGCCAACATGGCATGCTAATTGGGAAAAAATACTCTTTTTTTTTCATTTTAGTCTCCAAAAGATCTGCAGCAGTTGCTGTAGTGTAACTCTTTTGCTTTGGCTTCTGTATGTAAGCTGGAGAAGCACCAAGTTGTGCTTTGAGAGGAACAAGTCTGTGAAGATTTGTGAAATTGCTTTGGTAGGTAATTGGTCAGTTTTGCACATGCAGAAAATTTTAGCATAGGGTACGGATGCATGAACACATTATTTTGCAATAACTAATTCCTGGGCGTTTTCATGACTAAGGCTGAGGGATAAGCTACCTTGAATGACCTCACATTTGTTACGGAATAATGACATGCATACAGAAAGATATTTTGGGACCGTGGCCTGTGATAACCTTTGTGTGTTCACAAAATGCAAAATTGTTGATGTATTAGTATTAGAAATATTAATTCCTGCTTCAAAGCCGTGTCACTAGGCAACAGAATAATTTTCTAGCTTATAGCAAGACCATTGTCAGCATTTGGAACAAACTCTGTTTTGTAGTTAGGTTTTATTTTTGTATGCTAAATTTGTTGATCATGTTGATCACGTTCTCCTTATCTGGCAGCCTGTTTACAAGGGACATTCAATAAAATTAAAAGATTGCAAATAGAAAAATGGTAACAGAGCATACATTTTCACTCAGTACACTAGGGATAGCAACCATTGCCATGGGGGATAGGAGAAGTTGTGTCACAAGGTGAATTCTTCAAGTGCAGATTTACCTGCCTACGGAAGAAGTAGGTAGTTAAGGGTTTTCTGACACAGGTTATCCATGGATTAGGTGGGGTATGTTGTACCTTGTTCACTCAGCATCTGTATGAAGTACGCTTTTCCTGCCAGCAGTTCAAATTGCTGGCATGTTGTAAAGTGGTAGGTTTACAAGTGAGCTGGGCTGCTGCAACTCTTGCAGTCTTTTTGATGCAATCAGAGTGTTTGGTATTTCCATTCTGGAGGCTTCCTGTTAGGATTCAGTTGCACACAGTGGGTATTTTAACATTCTAGCACACACTCTAAAGCCCCACTGAGTAAATTAAAAGAAAGATTATACTGACTGCTTCATACTGTACTGATCTAGATGCCAAATCCTGCATCAATTGCAAAGTGACTCTTGAATTCAGGGACTTGCATGTCGTAGTGAACATTTTCCAATTTTGGCAAAAAAATTACCAAACTTACCTCCCAGAGTGAGGCTTTTACCAATAAAGAGCAGTTACATGGCAGCTGTGTAGAGTCTTTGAAACAATAGACTGTTTCTCCAATCATTGTTTCCTTTCAGTCATCTTTAAATGGGAGATTTCACTGACTGCACTGGGATAACTCATGTTAATAGCTGAATCACCCACAAAAAGCCTGTAGAAGACCAGACCCTGCGTAGCAAAAAAGGATAACATTGCTTTGAGAAGTTTCATTTTACTCTTTTATTCATCCTACCATTTTATAATGGAGATGAAATTTTTTTGCAAATCCATCTCTGTAAAATTTGTAGCTCACTGACACCATGGTCTCCAGTGAAAACGGTATTTTGTTTATTCTGTGAGAACTATATCAGCTTGAACTTTCAGAGATGATGGCAAATTAATGGAACAGATTTAAACATGTTAACCTTTACTCACTGTGAACAAAGGTACGCATCGGTTCTTGATCTAAGTTGACAGGTGGGCACATTCAGTGACATGGCAGACTGTGATTTAAGATGACATTTGTTCTTGCCACGGTTCGGCTTTGGGTCAGTAGGTAGAAACTCTGCTCCTCTGGTCTGCGAATTGTTGTGTTTGTTAACTTCTTAGGTTTATCGATCTTTTTCTTTAATCAGGTTTTCTTTTTCTGTAAATTCACATAGAGAGTAGAAAAGAGATTTTTTTGCAGAAGACTGTTTTGCTTGCTCAGTATGTTGTCCTTCAATATTTAATTTCATCGTTGCTGAATGCGCAGTCCCGCTGTAGCCAGTCTTATTACTGAGAGTATATTTTATTTGCATTAGTTAAAATGTTGGGTGACCATGAGCACCCAAAGCAACTGTGTAGCAACAGGGAAAATTTGGAGTTAGTGTTTGATTTTCCCATTTAGGAAGCCATTTTTCATTAAGTTTCTTAAACAACATAGGTACCTCATCATTGATTTTAGGTGAGCAGAGTTCAGTTGCTCAGGAATTTGGTATTCACCTTACACACATTCCTTTTTTTCCCTCGACTTACCGCTTCTGTGTGTTCATGGTTTTCCTTCTGGAGCAGAGAAATGAAGTGAAGACTAGAAGGAAGGCCATCTTCTATCTGTGTCTGTAGTTTGGAGGAAGGATTTTATTAGGTGGAGCTCGCTCGCGGCCTGTGAAATGACCTCACTGCATTTTCTCCCTCTGGTGTTTTAAGCAACGCCCATACACCTCAGTTTAACCACAGCTCACAGTGTGAGCAACACACTAAGCTGGTTTTGTTCATGACAAGGAAAATGAAGACAGCAGAGGTCTTGTAACCCCCACCTGAAGCACGCTCTGTTCCTGGTCATCACTGAGCTCAGCATGCCCAAGGGTGTTAAGAGACAAATGTAGTTTCTCATGATGCTGGTCTGTCATTTGTCAAAAGAGCAAAGTTTGCCCCAAAATTACACCCTGGGAACAGAATTCCACTGAGTGCAGGTCACCAGCTAATGGCATTACTGCTGTTCTCGAGCTCGTCGTAATCGAGGCCTCGCGTTACGAGGCCCTGGCTGGGTGGTTTGTGGAGCCATTTGTTCACCAGCCTACTTGATGCACCAGGAAAAATGGCTTCAGGCACGATGGGTCCAAAAACCGATTGGACAGCTTTGTGTTTGCTTCCTGGGGTATTAACTTTGCTGTCCCACCACTGCAGAACTAACTGGAAAAGGCTTCTCTCCTCCTCATACCATCCCACAGCTCAAATCAGCCAAGGTGCTGTTCCTCACCTCCTCTACATTGCCCAGGTCTAGGCAGATGGGGAGCTCCTGGGGGGGATCTTCTCTCCAAAATTAGTTTCTCCTGGTCTGGATCTGTTGATGTCTGTGCTGCTTCACAAGCCTTATTTAATTAGTCTGCCTTTTGCCAAAGTGGGGGGAAATTAAGATTTTTTAAGGAGATGTTAGCTGATTTGGGGATTGAGGGTGGTGGCGACGGAGGCGGGTGGTGTTGGTTTGAGGAGGGGTTATTTATTTCACCCTGAGCACGTGGGATGCATGCAGCTTCTAGCACAGAGATGAGGGAAGTACTGAAGAGAGAGGAGATGAAATGGAAGAACAAGGGGGTTGTTTATTGCCGTAATGGAGGGTTCTGCACCTGAGAGGCATGACGAGGAGTGCTCAGGGCATGCAGAGAGCAGTTGTAGCATCAGCTTGCAGGAGGTTTGTGAACGTGGATGTAGGCTTTTCCTGCTGCTTCTGCAGTATTGGTGTTGCAGGAAAATCACAAAAATGATGGGAAGGATTTAAGTAAAATATCTCACATAAGTCAGTGATTTGTGAAGAGAGAGCTTAGAAAAAACCCAGCCGATGCCTAGCTAAACCAGTATATAACCATAGCTCGCTCTCTTCCAAATATAAACTTTTTGATGGTATGCCTTAATTGAAACTGGTAGCCTTTCAGGGCACTCTCCAGCTGATGCTTGATTTTTGCAGGATGTTGAACGCAGAGGTTACCCAAGCTGTTAGGAGTTGGCACCCATCAGGCCTAACGCTGATTTATTTGAGGTGAAACCCTCCTTCCCTCATCCGCCACCCTGTCCTGGCACATCAGCCCAGCAGTCCCATCCTGTGCTGCAGGTTGGGGGTGATATGGGTGGGCTTGGGGTGATAAAAGTGCTTGGAGGGGCATGGCCAGGCAAACATGAAGGAGGGCAGCAGTCTTGTAGAGGAGAACCTGTGAAGGGCAGTGGCGCTGTGCCTAGGTTAATGTTTATGCCCTTTTGAAGTGAGGGCATCGTGGCCTCACTGGCAGGCGTGTTATTCTCCTTAAATTGCACATGGGGACAGGAATTCAAGAGGGTTTCACTGTATTCTATTTACATGAGGAGGAGGTGGAGAAGAGCTATCGCAGCCACTCTGCTTCAGAACGGGACAGCGTGGTGCCGCATGAGCATGCTGTGGTGGTGAAACCAAATGCCTATGAAGCCAAACAGGAGGACTGGCTCATAATTTCCTAGTTTTCTGGTATTGAGATGTTAGCACATCCAGTTTGATCTACCTTGTCACACAAGCCTTTGAGGCGTTTGGTTTGCCTGCGCTGAGCTGAAGTAGCTGTGTTGGCAAGGCTGTGCTGTGGCTTACTCAGAGGACACATCCCAGAAGACACCGTCCCCTGCCATGGTGGTCCTGTGCTGCACTAGTAAGGAGACGAGTAGACACAGCACGCTCAGGAAAGCATAGGAGACAAACTGCAGCTCTGCTGTGGAAGGAGGTGGAAAAAAGCGCCCAAGGTCCTGCCCATCTGACCTGGAGGAAACTGTGCCACAGCCGTCACTTCTGCCTCTTGCTTGCCTTTGACTTCATTCAGGACTCGTTTGGCATCATCTCACTTGACTCTATCTCCTCTACAGAATAATTCCGATCTTGGTTTTCCCAGGATTACGTTTCTTTATCTTTCGTGAAGGGAATTGTAGAGGACATAGTTAACTCTTTACTATCTTGTAGCTGATAAACTGAATCTAGCCTTGATAATTTGAGGAATAAAGACCAGACCTATTTAAAACATAGTTTATTTTCTGCTCAGATAGGCACTTCTTGTGAGTCTTTAAGCAAATCAATTTCATTGTTCCTAACCCTATAAGAAGCACATGACTTAAAAATATCAGAGAAATACTTTTGAAGGTTTTTGACAGAAATTCCTGAAGAATGGTTGAATGTCACTGAAAGTTGAAGGTTCAGTATCTGAAAATAGAATAAAGCCTATTAATTTCACTGTACTCTTTTAATTTGGCTGGAACCTCCTGCAAATGACTGTAGATTGGATGGAAGCCAGGAGGGAATTTGTCCTTACAATGTCAAAGTATGCCCGATTCTCCATGTCTTGCCTCCCAGCCTTGCATGCCTCCCCTCCACTCACCTCCAGTCCACCTCCTTCTACTTTAAACACAGATCAAGTTTTTTGTCTCTGACCTGACTCCAGCCTCTTGTCCTCATACAAAGTTAAATTTTGGCTGACCTGCTCAGAAACTTCAAGCAAGCTCTGAAACAAAAGGTGCTTGTTCTTCTCTCCTTTATGACTCTATAAATCATTGTGACTATAAATTCTTGTTTATTTTACTTACTAATCCCTTATCAGGGTTTTTCTTTTTTCTCAAGGACATTAGAGCATACTGTAAGGAAAACTTTCCTTTTTAGTATACTTTTGGCGAGGCTACACACCTGTAGTAACTCAGCTACTGTGTTAAGTCATAAAGCATATGACATAGCTGTTGTTTTTCTTGATTTCTTCACAGCGGCCATAAACTTTCTACGATCTCTGCTAGAGCCAGATCCTGCTAAGAGACCAAACATCCAGCAGGCGCTCGCAAATCGATGGCTTAATGAGAATTACCCTGGGAGAGCACCACCTAATGTCACATATCCAAACAGGTACTGTGCAAAAGAGGGGAGAAAGCCTGCCAGGGTGTATATACATTAAAACATAAATGACTGGCGTTGCAGTTTCATTCCTTGCATGACAGCATCCCACTGCATTTTCTGGGATTGCTTTTGTGACTCCACCCTAAAAGTTGTTAGGATTGGCCTTTGAATTTGTGTTGCTTGAAATGGTCAAAAACAATACCTTAAATTAGAAGCTGGCATATGATGCATTATTTGCAGGGTGGTCTGGGATGCAGATTATATGATTAATTGGCTCCAGACCTTGGAATGGATATGAGTGACAGGTAGTTCACTAGTTCTGATGATCTTGTTTGTCGGTAAAGCTAAGCTACTTTTACAGTAGAGTCTATGCCTACTTGTGATACATACATGAGGTTTTGTGAATTAGGTAAATATGCAAACAGTAGTGAGAAAGGTCAGCGTTAAATGATCTTGCTTTTTTGGTTGTTGAATACCTGTGCAATGCTGAATGCATGACTATATACAAATAGATAACAAACCTCACGGCCAGTCAGACATCCATCTAGAGAAAAAGAATAAGAAAGATACTTATGCTCCATTTTGGTTAGAAATAGTCTTAGTTGAGTTTAAACACCTGCAACACAGAGTCCACACACAAGCCAGTCAGCCTGGGTGCTCATTACAGTCACTGGAGAAAAGTAAGGGCACTTTTTACAGAATGTTTCATCTGACTTCTTTTGTATTCTGCAATAGGATGACTTTGTGCCCAGGAGATCCGAGTTCCTCTCCAGTGACTGTAAATGGAGCCACAGGCAACTTACTTAGAAATATATGTCTATATTTGATCAGATAAAACCTCCTTCCCGTATCAAAGCCCTCCAGCTGTGTCTCATACACAATGTAGTACTTGCCCAGGATTCACTGTAGGAGTTACTAGCTTGTAAGCCAAGATCCTAAGTAACACTAAAGCAAAGAAAGCAACTTAAAGCTGAATTTTGGTGCTTGAAGTCTAATAGTGCCCCAAAATTCCTGTCCTAACTCACTGAGAGTCCCTAAGAGTCCTAACTTCCTCCCTACAGTTTACTCAGTTGCCAGATACCAGATGTAGCGTATGCCTGGGGAGTGATGACTGACCTTTGTCTGAACTTTTGAACCACCGTCCTCCACCCAAAAATGATTTGGTGTTCGCCAGCCAAGTCATCTCTTTGTGTCGGTGCTCTGAAGGACTCGGTCCCACAGGCACGCTCAAGCCATGCATACAGCCAGCTTTCAGCATTCAGTCCAGGTCATAGCTTTGCTGGTAAGAGCGCCTGCCACTCATTTTGCCCTCTGCTCTACTGCCAGCCAGAGGAACAGGGTATGTTTCAGAGCCGTGGGTCCAACCCCTGTGGGGCCAAGAGGCAGCTGCAGCACCCCTCTCTTACTGCTGAAGCAGGTGATGATTGCTGCTACTGCTTGAGCCTGCTGAATTGGGGCACAGGAAGTCAGTTTGAGTGCCAAATCTCAGGACAGCCTTTAGGAAATTTTGGAGACCTTTCCTTTTGCTGTTGCTGTCGGCTGGCTTACATGTGGCAGCCCACACGGTCCTGGCTCCTACCGAAGTCACCTCCCTTTTCCTTCTGCATTGAGCGGGAACGGAGGTGCCCTAATTCAACAGCAAGCATTTCCCTTCCAGAGGTGTAGTCTTAACTTTCAAGTACTGCGTTGTGGAGAATCACTGTAACTATGCCGTTCTTTGACTTGAGGAGAATAACACGTCTCCCACCCTGAAAATATGGTTGGATGGATGTTGAGCAGCTTGAATGCCTGGAGGCATCACTAAAGCCATCCACTGAAACCAGGAGGGCAAATGTGAGGCTAGCTGCCTGTAATCCTCAGACCTACTTGGACAGAATGTAAAGATAGTCCCTGTGAACAATTGATTCACAAGGACTAAGAATGAGAACAGGCAGGCACATTATCTCGACATTACTGCCCCAAATTTAAGGGCAGTTGAGTTAATTTGCAATGTATGCTGTCCAACAAAAGGAAATCTGTGTTTCCATGGTGCATTGGACTGTACTGAAGTATGGTAGATATGAACATTGTATGGTAAAGAAAGGGAAAACAAGTGTAAACTGAATGAGTCATTAAGCTAATGAAATCACTGCCATTATGAGTCTAATCAATCTACTAAACGTGGCATCTGTTAAGTGAATGTAAGTGTAACTGAGAGCTGTATGGGTAATTTAATGCTCTTGCTCTGTATGTCTGATCTACAGAAAAGAGGAAAAAGAAAGAAATACTGCTTGAAAGCGCTTTCACAATTCTTTTGCATTTGTAGGTGCATCTTCATGCTTCTGTTTTTGACTTGTTAGCTTGCAGTTGTCAGGCTTTAGTCAGGTTCTGGTGGAAGTGTCCCTTCTAGAGTTTGCTCATTGGTGCAGTTGGGTAGGTGACTTACAAAAGAGGCCGGCCTCTATTAGATAGAATAGCTGTGCAGTGCTCTTTATGAAGTGTCCATTAATCATTCCCTCCTAAAGGCAAGCAAATCCAATGGAAGAAGAGAAGAAAATGCAGTGCCAAACTATAGAGAAGGCATGCATATATATCATGTGTATATATCTATATGGTGATTATAATAATCCTTTCCTATTATAAGCACTTTTAAAGGGAACGTCAGTGCGGAATACTATGCTGTGCTATTGAAAAAAACCCAGTTACTTTTTTCTTTCTTTCTCATTGCACTGCTTTTCTCATCATGTGGTGTGAAAACAAGAGAAAGTAGATAGTCCTGTCTAAACTTGGGTTTTATGTGAAGCTGTAAAGGATAAAAGCCATACAGGTTCTTTCTTTCACTTCTTTTTTTGGATATTATTTCTTTAGTTTAATTAGTTGATGCCCCAAGCTTGTCCTACATAGAATTTCTCAGACTGGAGACTTATAGGGAAAATACTCTATATAAAGTTTGAAACATTTAAAGACATGGCCAGACTCCTTTTGAGCTTGTCTTAGAAGGTGCCTCTAGAGTCAGCTTCAACAGAGTTTCTCCACGTTTTTGCTAGTATGCAGATGTGGGTAAGATGTGTCAAAATAGTTCTGAAAAATCCACTGCTGAATTTGCAAGGAATCACTTCCTCTCTTAATCATGCTTTTTGTAACACAAGCAAGAAGCTGTGTTATGTTCTTACAGTGCTCTTCTACCATTTTGGGGGTAGCACCCATTGTTCCCAAGACAAGAACTTGGTAGAAAGAGGGGAGAGCATGGAGCGGAAGAATGGAGAACCTGCATTTTCAGGAGAATGTTCTCCCAGGCTTTTTACAAGCTTGCTTTTATTAAAGAAATTCCCTGAAGGCAAGCAAAAATTTCCCATTTTGCTGAGCACTTCAAGTGGAAATTGCTTGAATTTATTTTGCTGTCTAGGTGCTTTAATGTGTAATGGCCAAGATAAGTTTTGCTTTTGAACTTAAAAAAAACCAACCCCAAGCATTCCTTAGCTGCAGAACGAATGTTAATAAGCACGCCGAATAAAGGAGAAGAGTTATTTGAGATTTTCCAGACTGTGTTTTACATCTTGTCTAAGCCCTTCTCTGCATCAGACCCAGGCTGCTCTCCAGGCGTTCCTCGCATCACAGGTGCACAGCACAGGAGTACAGCAGGGCAGGAGTGAGGAGGGTAGAGAATGGTCCTTTTGAAGGCACGTTGTAAAAAAGCCCACAGCCTAAGCTCCCCTAAGTTGCCTTAGACAGATATTAGGCTCAATATTAGGAGCAAGCAATATCCTTTAGAAACCAGACAAAACCCAGCGTTTTTTTGGAGATGGATGGGAGTTGACAGGCACATCTGGGAAGCTGGCCAGCACATTTAGAGGTCTAAATAGGAGCAGAGTTATTTGGAAAATCTGGTTTTAACTTATACTGAGAAGATGCTTTGCCATTTTCACAAGGCTGCTGTACTCCATTTCCCACCTTGGCTAAGTCTGTTATAGACTTTACAAGAGAGCACATACATAAACATGCATTGTACTTCTGCTTTTAACTGATATGAGTAAGGCAGCAGTTCTACAATTTGAGAGCTGCTGTAATAACCCTCCCTGTATGTCCCCTTTCTCCGGGGTGAAATTCCATAGCTGTTGTGCAACTGGTAAGGAGTGTAGCTGAACACTCTGGTGTTTGATTACAAGGAAAGAGTAATTTCAGAAAGCAAAATGTAACTATCTGAGTTGAATTTTACCTCTTTTCCTTCAAAATCAGTTGGATGATCTTGATGGTCATCACTGGTCAGAAGTAGGGTAACAAACAGTGGTGTCCTGAGCATCACGGTGCCATTTCGCGATAGGGTGGGACATGGTGGGGAAAGCGCTGTTTGTTCAGCTGTCACGGCTTCCCGTGGTGCTCATGGTACCCAAATAGTCTGCCCTTTTAATACCTGCTCATGAATAGTCACAGCTAATCACTCCCATGTTATTGAGCCTGTCAGGCCTCTTCTTTATGCTCTGCCATGGACCGCGTGGCTGGCAAGACTCTGTTGCTGGGAGGATGGTACAAGTGGTGTGCTCTGTCTCTTTCTCTCTGTGCAGGATTCACCTTGAGGACCTCAGCCAGAGCGTGCTGCTCCATATGACCGAGAAGCTGGGCTACAAGAACAGCGATGTCATCAACACCGTGCTCTCAAACAGGGCAAGTCACACACTTGCCATCTACTTTTTACTTAACAAGAAGCTGGAACGCTACTTGGCAAGCCTTAGGGTGCGTACTGCTTTATGCCGATTCTTTGGACAAGTGGGTAAGGAGGGTAAAAAAGTGCTAAAAGTTTCCCTGCTTGCTGGCATTTGATCTCAAGGCTTTATCTGTTTGTTGGGGTTTTTTTTCTAATTTTGTAATAGTGACCATGAAGGGGACATATTCCTTGCAAGCTACTAACACTATTTCAGATAAGAATTCCCCAAGTGGCAAAGATAATTGCTGATTGGCTTTATGTCTCATGAGTACCTGTTTCCATAGGAGATCTTCTGTGGCTTGGCAGTTACCCTGTAGAGAGCAAACTGTTTCCAGGCAGAGCCATACTTGTGACTTGTGGCGTACTGTGTCTATATGTTGAGATAATTCTGCCACTTGAAATACCAATAACACAATGTAACTTGATTCAGGAAATCAAGAGGAAGCTTAAGAGCTATTAAGATTTTATTTAGTTTTTAAGTGGAGGCTTAACTGAAAGTTTTACATGAGAAATAACATGAATATAAAGTCTCCTGATATCCTGCTGACCTTCCTGGCCCCTGAGTATGGCTTAGGGGTCAGAAACGCCACTGACGGGTTTGCACAGCAGCTTTCTCTAGGGCAGAAGCCTGCTGCCACGTCATCCCTCCTTGTACATCCGAGAGATCTGAGCTCTCTAGCCATGTTCTGCATGGTACTTGCTGGAATGCTAGGATGTGGATGGTGCACAAATACAAGCTGTATGCTCTCTTGCCTTCACCTCTCCCCATAGCCACCTGTGGGTCCAGTGAGGAGTCTTAACTAGTTGAGGGTCTGTAGGCTCCTATGTTGACTGCATGGGCAGGAGGGTGGGTTGTATGGAGTTTTCTTCTTAATGTATTTGCTTCTTAGAGAAATTATCCCCAACAGCCTCTGATCTGACCACAGCTTCTCAGTTTTTTCTCTTCTCAGTTCTTTTACAAGCTTTTTTTAATGATGATGCCATCAATGATGTTTAAAATGTAATGGACCAGACTCAGCATCTCTATAAGCTGATGTACCTTCACTGAATGCCAAGAGCAGATATGGTCCATTAAGCAGTAACTGAACGTTTGTTTTCTCTAATTATCTTACATACTTTACTTTTCTGTGTTTCTCTCTCCGCAGAAGTCTGAAGGCCAGGACAGTATTTGCCACAAGAACCAACTATACCAGATAGAAAAATACAAGGCAAATAAAGACTCCTATGAGGTAAAGCTAAGTAAAGCTCATTAAGGTACTTTGAAAGAAGACTGAATTTGAGGGTCCCTGGTGATTGTGATTAAGGCAATGGGTTTCTGGACCTGTGGAGAAAAGGAAGACCTATGGTCTTGCCTGTGCAGGACAAATCCGTCAATTTATTTTCAAGGGAACAAATAGCAACCCCCTAGGGTGGAAGTTTAAAGGTCACTTTCAGCTTTCCTGAAGAAAATGAAAGTTTTAAATGCTCTGTTTAGCAAAATAATACAAACTTCTTCAGGGGGCTCCGTAGTTTCATTCTGTGGCATGCAAGTTGCTGGTGGTGTAAGAAGACTGTAACTGTGTTGTCTTGAGTCTCAAGACCTTGGTGTGGTGTAGGGCAGAGAGCTGAGAGACAGCCAGGGTGACCCTTCCTGGTCAGCTGGAATTCCTGGTGCCCTGGGCCAACCCTGGCTTGACTTCAAGAAATGATGAAACTGTATTAGCACAAAACTCTGCCCAAGTTAGTATAATTTTGCTTCTTAGCAGAAGTGATGCAGAACTAGCCCACTGCACCATGCAGGACTTCCCTCAGCTGGAGAAAAGATTTAACCAGGTTACCTTTTGCTCTGTCAGCCTCCAGTCTTTTTGCCTGTGAATAGAAAAGGTGGTTTGTATTAAAAGAATACATATCAGGTAACAGTAGTCTTCTCATGGCTGGATTTTTCTTCCCTGGCTGATTCTTTGCCAAGCACTAAAATGACAAGAGTAATATGAGCTGTTCAAGTTTTACCTACCAACACAAAGAGCAGTATTCTTGAAGAATCTACCTATTTCAAAAGCTGCTCTTCAGCACTGGACTGATGATCTGATTCGTATCATGGCTGGTTTTGTTTATTTTAAAGGCTGCTTGCCAGACAAGGTGAACTGCAAGCCAGATGGAAATATAAGGGCAAAGTACTTATCATTCTTTTCTTACATAAATCAAAAACCACCTTACTTAAAATGTATCAGCAGTGGGTAGACTCAATGAATATAATATTTCAAAACACTCTTTGACAGCTCACTTCAGGCTGTTGCAGAGCAACTTTCCTCTGGAAACACAGGCAGGTATCTGGAGGTGAACACTACAGATGGTACATCCCAGCGCTCTCCGGGCCAGCTTCTTCCAGCTGCTGGTGTCATTACTCTGTGCAGTGACTGAGAACCATGGGCCATCCAGGCATTAGCTTAGATCTTCTGCATACCTACCCTGTGCAAGGGAGGCTTTAGCAAGGCCTGCCTGTGCACCTGCTTGTAGCTGAGAGAGAAATGCATGGTCTGGTTTGGTGGTGGCTCTGAAATCCCCATACCTCTAGAGGGGAACTGATGTTTGGCTTCTGTAAGGATAATTGAAAATTAACGGTAGCACCACTGTATGACCCCAGTTTGGTTTCTAGGCATGCTTAGGGATAAAGGCTCCCTCCGAAGCCTCTCCTGCACTCAAAGTGGAGCTATTTAGAGGATGAGGGGGTGTCATTTCTTTCTTGAAATAGTTACCTTGATGGAATCACAGTGCAGACACCATTATAATAATACAGTACATTCTCTTTCTGCATGGTCATAGCCGAGTATAAAGCATTTTTTATATCACTTTAGGTGTATTTACACAAGGGGATTGTGTTACCTTTCCTGCACCAGGACAGTTGTAGCAGCACACATGGGTGAATACAGACCCTGGGATGCTACTGCCACTTGTACCTATGGCAGACATCTTTCCTAAAATGCCTTCATGTGGATGGGAACACAGCCCTGGTAGTGTCTAGCTCATGCTGCTGGGATCAGTGAGTGCCACCAGGACTCAGGGGTAGGAATTTTGTAAGCTCAGGCGGGTTCATAAGCTGTAGATAAGAGTCCCCTTATCACCTCCCATTTCCAGAGGGGAACTGGGAGACACTGGTCCCTAGGCAGACACTGCACAGAGAGTGTTGCTGTGCGTTGCCATGGGAATAGCAGGGAGAGGAGAGCTGGTCAGCTTCAGCTTCAGCAGCCGATCCAATTTATTCCGATGTGAAATAAGGACTTTGCCTCAGGCAGGGGGCTGCCTGCCAGCAGCACTGCCAGTTGCTGGGGCAGGCAGTGGGGCACACAGGCAGTGGTCATGCCAGCCCCCCCCGCTGTGAGTCCAGGGGACCAGCGCTTGGGATACCTGCCTCCCACAGGTAGCCAGTGGGCTCAGACTTGGGGAATTTGCAGTTTTTTAGAACTTGTGTCGTTGTCCTATCACCATTTCAGACATAGCCAATGCAAATACACTTTATCTTCCTTTCAAATCCATTGCTGGGACTAAAAGTAAGTTTTAAGGTCAAGGTCAGGACAGGAAATAGCAGAGGATGATGTAATGCCAAACCTATTCAAGTATAACATACCGGCACAACTCTTGCATTGTGTGACAGTGTGCCATTACATGGCTGTGCACGGTACAGTGAAGAGCAACTTTTATAACTCCCCTGAAGGAAATCTTCCTTTCCTTTTAAAATATAATAGTATGTGGTGTCTTGGGAGTTTAGGATTTTGGTAATTTCCCTTCTTACAACCATCGTCTAGGAGAAACAGTGTTAGTAAGTTTTAAATATACTTATAAGACTATTTGCAACGTTCATCCAGGGTGAAGTAATTAATTGCTAACACCAGATAAGTGAATTTGCTTTTTCATGGATGATTTAATTGTGTTACTGTTGCTTATAAAACATTACAGCAATGTGAAGGTAAAGTCAGGGGCACTTGCCAGATGTCTCAGAGCAGAGCAGTGAGGAGATGCAGCTTGGCTCTTGCACCATTGGGCTAAAAATATTGCAGCCTTGAAACGTCCTGCATTCTGACAGATGCTGCAGCAACCGACATGCAAATTCTTTCCTCACCTATCCAGAATAACAGAAAGCTGCTAACAATCTCGATCGGCTCCTTTAGGCTTAATATAGTCACCACTTGGTCTCATCCTCACAAGTACCTTTAAAAAAAGATACTCGGTAGAGCCCAGTCTCTGCTGAACTTGGCAGCAGAGTTGCTGAGTCTTGAGAGGAAAAATAGTGTGGTGGGCTCAAAATTAACTGTAGAGCTCCCACTGACTATTGTCACCGGGTGCTATTCACACAGCATTATTATTATTGCTATTGTTGTTATGACTGTTGTTATTACTTCATCATTGTCAGTAGTGACTCTGCTCGCCAAGATAGTTCCTGGGACTGATCAGATGTTGTATTGTTCCAAGCACAGCATGGGCAGGGAGGAATAAACACTCTGTGCTAGAGGGGTTTACAGCTTGTAAAGGCAAGGGGGAAGACATTGGGTGAATGAAGAGGTATCACGTAAGCAAAGCGATGATGCCTCCATAATGCGTTGGTTTGTTTCAGTGGAAGGGTTAGCCAGCTTTATCTAGGTAAAGGGAAAGAAGTTGGAGGCAATAAGGGATGGATGGAGAGAAGGCCGGGAACAAAAACACATGCACAAAGGGAGACTGAGGTGAAGACGGGGAGGAGCTGACAGAGGGTCTCTGGTTCTTGCTCTCCCAAGTCACCTAACCACTTCTGTAATAAAACTAAAAACTCTAGTTCATGATTCACTGAAGCTCTTCCTTCTGACTTTGTAACTTCTGAAAATTAAGATTAATGAGCCCAGCAGTGCCCAGACACCATCTGTGCGGGGAGCTGGACTCTGTCTGAGCTGGGAATGATCATAACGAGTACAGTCCAGTTATTTTCCTCTTAGGTGTCTTACTATGTTTCCAGAGATGTTCAGTGGCTCAAGAGAACCCAAGTTGTCTTCTGGGTCTTTCTTTCCCTCTCTCACATGTATGTGCATTACTTTGCATTTGACGGTTTCAAAAGACTTCATGTCAACGGACTTTCAAAAGAAAATCATCAGGAGAGCCAGCCCTTTGGGCAGTGCATAATTATCAGACAAATTACAGGCTCTAGCACATAACTGGTTGAAGGAACTTTCCTGCATTTTTAAAAAAAGACTTGTACTTACAGTGACTTTTTGATAAGACACAGCAAAACATGTTGCTTAAATGAGAATTACAACCACAGAAACAACCCCAAAGCAACCAAAAGCCACACTTCTTTGAGATTGGCATCTCAAACCAGACCACACAGCTTTGTTCCAGAGACACAGGAGATCCTTGAACCCTTTGAGGGGTAGCAAAACAAAGCCACAAATTTGATGCCTGATTTTTAGATGTGAAACAAGACTTTTAGCTCACCCTGATATCAGTGGCAAGTAATGAGTGTTAGGCAGCTTGCAGAATCTTGTGATTCGTGTTGAAAAAAGATACAATGAATTTTCACTGTAAAACAGTGCTTTGAAAATTGGATTCCCCTTCAAAGTCCCAGTCCCAGGTTCTGGTTTTCCTCTGTTATCACTGAAGATCAAACCTATCTTTTGGGACGTATGCGCTCACAATCCCACGTTCAGCTGCCTTCCTCATGACAAAAAGCAGTTCGGGCTCAGCGCAGGGTTAGGTCAGTAGTTTTGTCCCCCTCCATGTCTTGTGCAGTTACAGAGATGCTGTAAAAGCAAGGGCTGTATTCCTCTGGATCTTGTTTGGACAGAAGATAAATGACTCAAAGGGTTGAAACTTCTTTAAAGCTTTGCAGCTCACCTTTACAAATGTCAGAGGAAGTGCAGTAACAAGAAATCAAAGACCTTTTTTCAGTCCTTAAATAGGGAGGCAGATTTCAGGTATGGAGGAGCACAAACCTGTATCTGCTTGCTCCGACAAGGTCTCCTAGGACAAATGGTCTCCAAAGAGAAAGCTTTCCTTTTCCTTTAATTTTCCAAAACCAACTTTCACACTGCATGAATGTCGGAGCAGATGGGAGCCATGAAATCATGTCAAACAGATCCAAGGAAAATGAGACATGGAAGATTTAGTTATTTTGAGTAACCAGGATAAGTTCCTTGTAAATGTGTAGTTTTTTAATTCGTCTTCAGTAAGTGGTGTGCTTATAAGTCTGGGGGTCGTTTAAACTTCCCTTAAGTAAACCAAATTGTTCTTGTTTGTTTTGCAACTTAAAGGACAAAAAACTCAAAGAACAAGAAAAGAAAGGGGAGATTCTTCACCGTCAGCTCCCAAAGAAAACTGAGAAAAGTCCAGTTTCATATAGACAGCCTTCTTCCTGTCTTATCTCACAGATACAGAACACCAAGGCTCTGCTGAAGGACCGGAAAGTCACCAAGACTGGAGGTCCAGAAAAAGGTCAGTGGGAGAAATACCAGTTGTGTGTCCCTGTGCACGTGTGTGTGTCTTGGCATGCATGGCATTAATCAGAGCATCTTGTGTGTTGTGTTTGTTAGTAAATTGTCGTGGGCTTGCATTCACTGTCTGCTCTGGAGGTGGTATATGAAAGAGGACTGGATAACATAGTCAAATATTGAACGAAACATCCAGAGGAAACCATGACGATGTTCAGCAGCCATGAATCCTCACTTTTACTCCTCCTTTTATTTGACAGAATTCCCACAGTGTTTAAAAAACCCATTTCTTTCGCTATTTATATGTACTTATACAAAATCATCTGCGCTTCACACTGGCACTTTGAAAGCATCAACACCCACCCCAGATTACTGACAAACCAAAGCCGGTAGAGACGCTTCTTCCTACCGGTGAATGCGTTTTGCTAAGAGGGGCCTAAGGGGCAGCATGGGAAAGAAATCCCTGACCCCGAGGAGAGTGCCAGTAACGGTGGCATCCCTGGGAGAAGCAGTGTGCAGCAGCTGATGGTGGAGGAAGGGGAAATAGGCAGCTGAGAGGAAATGTGGGTGGGACTGGCAACCCCAGCAAATTTCAGGCAGCAAAAGAGGGGGGGGAAAGCATTAATGGAGAAAGGAAAAGACAATACAACCGGAGGAGAGCAGAGCATTAATCACGCAGGGTAGGAGGCAGCCTGCGAGGGATGGGTGACAGCTGCTCACAAAAGGAGGAGGAAGAAAGGAGTGGAGGGAAAGGGGAGTCAGCAGGGAAAATGGGGTGTCACTAGATGGGAGACATTGAGAAGCAGGTGATGTAGTTGGTTGATAAATGAAGGAACTAAACGAGGGAAGGTCGCTACAGAGCAGTGGGGGGAAATATGGTGATGTAAAATGTTTACTGTGGTGTCAGAGGGTTATTTAGAGTGGTGGCTTGTGGTGGTTTCATGCTTTCTCGTGACTTGGTAGTTTATCATATGATGCTTTCTACCTGAAAAAAATGTCAAAATGGTGTTCATCCAGTGGCACAGACACCTCTGCTACAAGCTAGCAGTAGTCCAGAGAACTGGTCAGAAATGGGAAATACTTTTTGTGAAAAATATAAAAAACATTTTTAAATGCTTATTTTGTTCAGATGTGTTGTTCCTTTTGGGAGGGAGGCACAGGGGGAAGTAAACCTAGTTAATTTTTTTTTTTCCTCTGTAGGTTTCTCCTTTCTTTTTTGAACTGAAACCTGAAAATCATTCAGGTCTCAGCTAAAGCATTTCACTGCTTATGGAAAACGTGTTTTGACATTTCTTAAATTGAAGTGGTCAAATAATTTTTACCAGTTTTAGAAAAAAACTGGTCAGATTAAACCTGGTCTGCTTTTCCCAGACAACTCTTAATGCAAGTGATTTCATCCCATACATCCATTCAGGTCTCAACCCCTGCCAAGAACATCCCTTTCAAAAGAAATACATGTGAGACTTGTGGCTGTGACCTGAGGCCTGGCAGACCTAAATTACTTTATCTCCCTTTTAGATGGTTTGAGACTGAGGGAACTCATGGACAGTGATCAGCTGCCGGTCCTCTATTCTTTCAATTAGGGGGAACCTAGCAGAGCAGGCTCCTTGGGCAGCTTTCCATACAGGCAGCAAAATGTGTTTTCTTGCGACTAGCTTGGCATAAGCGAGTGCCAGCATCATGTAGAAACTGAGCAGATCTCCTCCACGAGCTATTTTGTTTTATTGGGCCAAATCCTGCAAACATTGTTCCATTTATATTCGATCCTTGCTGGAAGAAGCTTTTCACTGAAGTCAATGCAGCAAATCTGTTCCAACTGTAACAGCCTGAATCTGGCCGGTGCAGCTACTCCATATTTACATGTGTGAAACCAAGAACAGATTTTGTTCCAAAATGCAAGGAAAGACATTAGGGATTAACTCGTAGCTGTCCCCTGTGTCTCGAGGTATGTCAGTGAATACAGTACACAGACCTCGTAGAAAACATGCAAAGTTGTGCTAAGAAAGGAGAAATGTGAGATTTTTCAGACATGGCCTTAAAGGATATAATTAATACAAACAGCTGAAGACATCTGTGGTTTTCTATTTCATGTCCTTGTCTTACTCAGTTTAAGCACTCTTCCTGCCTTTGAGGGAAGTGGCAGATAAATTACCCATGAAACAACTACGTAAGTATCAAATGAGAGTCAGGGAATTAGGTTCTGAGTATATCCCTAAGACCATTTGTTTTAGCTAGGGCATTTGTCACGCTCTTCTAAAATCTGTTAAAGGTGATGTCGGACTCTGTCTGACGCAAGGCAGAGAAAGCAGTGCTATTAAATGCAATCTGCTCTTCTGGTTCCTTTTCTGATTGCTTTGCAGAATCCAGTGGTGGGGTAAGCCCTTTCCACGAACCCCTGGCCACCAAGACGGGCTGCGTCACTTCCAGCTCCCTGGAGTACCTCGAAGTCCAGCAGCCACCCCCCAGAACCCCTCGGCTCCTCAAGAGGCAGGATTCCCCACAGCAGGAGCCAGCCCGGGTTGGGGGCCGGGCAAAGGACTCTCCTCTCATCCTGAATATTGTGCACTCCTTTGAGTCGGTTGACAGAGAGGACCAAATAGATCAGGTTTCCCCCTCTCATCAATACAGGATTTTAGGTTCGCCAATGAATTTCCCTTATAAAAGCTCAAGTGAAAGGACACTATCCCCGCTTTTTCAGCCAGGGAGTACATCCCCTGTCCACCCCACCCAAGTCTCTTTCACGTATGAAGAAAAAGCATATCTGGCAAAGGAAGAAGCGGTGTCCCCTACTCAGCTGGTTTCCAACAACCCCTTGGGCAGCCCTAACTGTGTTAAAAGCAGAGGCAGATTCCCCATGATGGGGATCGGACAGATGCTGCGGAAGAGGAACCAGACGATGCAGTCAGTGAGCGACAAGCCACTGGAAGCAAGGATGCCTCAGCTGCAGCAGATGAGCCCCACGCAGATTTCCTTCAATGCAGCAGATGCTGTCAGTGGCCAGTGTTAGTCTGACATCCCGGGATTTGCACTGCTGTTCTCTGGGACCTCACCTTTTTCACTTTTAACAAGAAGGGAAAGCCACAGGCATGTTACTGTCACTATGTAATACACTACAGTGGTCCAACGTAGAAAATCAAAGGTCTGCTTGTAAGGAAGGCATTGTCCTGTATATTACAGTTGAAAGAAAAGGGCTCTGCTTGTGCTGTTAAGAGATACTAGCATTTGGCATCTGACTGTACACTAAAACATGTCTTGAAAGAGCTACTTGAATATGATGTATTTTCAGTGCTCTCATCTAGAATTGCGGCAAGGTTGATTGGAAAAGCAGCGAGCATTGATGGTTTGACTCATCAAGGTAATCTGCGTGATGCCATGAACGCTGGTCCCATCCAGGATCTGTGGTAAGACTGCCTGTGCTCCACCTGCCTGTGCCACACTGTATATGGTACTGCTACAGGCATTGTTCACATGGCTAGACAAACGGAAAAACTCGATATACTATATCCAAAGTCAACTTGCTAACAAGCACTGCCAAGAAGATGAAGTTGGTAGAAGCTTGAATAAAGACACGAGTGATCTAAACATTCAGAAAAAGTGTGAGTATTGGAAGTCAAAGCAGACTTTACAGTTAACTATATAAAGTAACTAATAACAGAATATTTTTTTTCCTAAAGAAAATGGTGATTTAATGATGTCACTCAGAAGAAACATAATTATTTAAAATCAAGTTTCATCACATGGAAACTCACCGCACTAGAGGCCTGTTCCTTTCACATGATGGGTCTGCAAGCAGATGCTTTAAACAGCAATCCAGATTGCAACATGCTGTGTTTAAACAATCCAGTCACCTCCGATCTGTGCAGCCTTGCTAGTTCCATTGTGCACCTACGTGCAGGACTGCATTAGCCTGTTGCAGCAAGGCAGCATGGGACACACCTGAAGGCTTTTCTGAGAGACTGCAGTGAATTAAAAAGACTAATAATGGACACATGAACCTGTACCAATGTCGTTTTATACTGCAAGATTGGTAGTGCAGTGGTTACCAAAAATTCAGTATTGTTATGAGCAGTGAAGATTAACTTTCTTAAAAGGCACGATGTTCTGCATACTGGTCTTGTTTTTCTAAGTAAATGATACATCTGAGAGGTTGGTAACTTTTTTTGGTTCTGTTTCTGTCTTCAAACTGTTTCCTATAAATTAGAAGGTTTAGCCAAAGACTACTTTTTTCTTTCATCTGTACCGCACCTGTGTATGTGTTTGTGTGTACGGGACATCTCAACAAAGCTTGTTCCAGTCTGGTTCCCAAGTGGGCAGCCCTGGCCCAGTGGTGCCCCACTGCTGACCACCCACTTAATGTCATTTCAAAACCCAGGCAGCAGAGGCATGGTCTTCTTCTTGGGGTTGTTGTTGGAAGATGGGGATTTTGCCTCGAGACCGTAGGTAGGAATCCATGCCGTATTTTCATCAATATTTTTGCAAACAATTTTATGGCCCCATTGGTTTGGTGTCTGTGTAAATGCTGACTTACTCCCATTTGAGAAGCTTTCTTTCCACTTCCTTGAGAGAGATACACAGGGTCTGGGGGAAGAGGCTAGGAGAGGCAGGGGAGAAGGTTTCTGATTCTCAGTCTTACACCAAAATCTGCAAGAAAAAAATTGGATGCTAAACCAGATACTGACAGAACAGATAACTGGACTGTTCAGTAGTTTTGAATGCTTGCTGGCAAAACCAGCAGATCATGAATGCCCAGAGAGAGCATCCCTCTCATCCCTGCAGATGGGACCCTCACCTCGGCACTGAAGCCACTCACCAGTTCGGTAGAAGGGAGTCCACATGTGTCTTGTACTCTTCAGTGTAGTGAGAGCAGCCATCTCTGGGGTAGTTAAGCTACCTGTAGTAATATATATAAAAATCCCAATATGGTAAGAAAGACAACCCTGAAATAATTTTTACTCATTTTCTGATTGAAACGTCATCTTCTGTTTCTACAGAGCACCTGTGCATCCCAGGGGTCCATTTTAGCTCTTCCTTTTGTTTAAAAACATCAAAGCATTTTCTTTTTCTTCATGCTAAGAACATGTTTACGCTGCAAAGCTAGTGAGCGGGGACCACTGAAATCCCATCTTTTGCGTGCATCAGACTTGCATACCTGAACAGGTGGCAGATACTGACTTGAATTACAATCTCAGGTTTATTTGGAACCCAATAAAAGGTTGGGAGAGGCAGGAAAGAGACATGTATTTTTTGTGAAAACCCAGTAAATATGTGTAAGAATCAGAATAAAAACAGAAGTGTTAAAACTTTTATTATATTTATAGAGAATATATGAGTACGACACTGCTAAAACATAACCATGTATCCAGCTTAAACAGTAGCTATGTACAGTCAAACTGCAGTGACCATAGAAGGGACTTACTGAAATACAGTAGTAGAAATTCCAGGGGAAAAAATTGTATTTGTTATCATTATTAAATATATGTACTTTTTGAACAAGATTGCCACGGACTGCTGACTTTGTTTGCCAGGACACTATGTAGCAAGGATTATCTAAGTACAAAAAAACAACCATCAGGTTGGTGAGGTGACATGAGGATTGCCAGCTGCTTTACCTTCACCCATCAGAGGCTATTCCTTTGAATCTGGCTGCTGGCTTGCCTGTAAACCCTGAGTGAGCTAAAAGGCACAAGGCAGGATTTCCCTTGCTTATTATGAGCCCTCTGCAAGTTGTGCATTTAGTCTCTGGTCATTACCCAAGCTCTATTTGTCACCAGTGGAGGCTGATAGGTATCTCAGTTCTTCCCACCTTTAAAACAGAGGTCCAAAACGGCAGGAATTAATTGCTCCTCAGCAACTCATAGCTGTATCCAGATTCGAGGGAGGGAATAGGGTCGGTGGGTTCAGATGAGAACCCAGTTTTTAGACAGCCATAGGAAGTCACTCTGATATAAAGAAAAG
This sequence comes from Pterocles gutturalis, assembly GCF_000699245.1. Taxonomy (NCBI): domain Eukaryota; kingdom Metazoa; phylum Chordata; class Aves; order Pterocliformes; family Pteroclidae; genus Pterocles; species Pterocles gutturalis. The sequence continues at coordinate 26,847 of NW_010113777.1, read as the reverse complement.
CATTTGCTGATCAGCTTTCTGCACCTCTGGAGTCAATGTCTTGAAGTTGTAGGGACTAGTCCTACCTTTGCTAAGCCCAGCACCACCATGCAAACTGGCAATCAGCCTTGCAGCTTCAGTTGGAGCGTTTCTGTTGTTGATCCCACAGTTCTTCTAAGTACTGTTTCTTCATCCTACATTGTTACAAATGTGTTTCTTACAGCAACTGATCTGAAGACCTCCAACATCAGCTGAGGTCTTTTTCTGGTGTTTGCCATAGGCTTGGTACCAAGCCTGTAATGAACCTGTTTGATAGATCTGAAAATACACTTTTGACTTCAGGTCATGCACTGGGGAAAGGAGCACTGCTGAGCTTTGGATACAAGGTGGAAGCACTGTGGCTTTATGGGGCCTTTTTTAGGTACTGTTCATGTGCAGAGCTCAATGGAACAGCTGTAAAGCAGTTAAAGAGTGTTTTGCAAGCTGACTGATCACTGGACAGCAGGTCAGGATCCATAGCAATAAAAGTGATTTTGTTCAGGCTCTTCTGCCTGGAAAAACAGGTGTCGAATTTATTCAGCAAGACCAAGAACATGAATCGGCAGCTGTTGCTAAAGGTGTTGGTCTTTGTACTTCACCTGTAAATGGGCTGGTAAATATTAAAATTCCTGAGTATCTAGGTTTACAAATCCTAAAAATAAATATCAGTTACTTTCATACTTTGTCACGTGCCATCACTTGATCTTTGCAACAAAATCCCTTAGTGCACAGCTGCAAAAAGGTTGGGTTGGGTTTGGAGGAGACTTGTAAGTCTTCAGTGCACCAGTAAGATGGTTTGTCAGCCACTCCCCGGAGATAGCTCAGCACAAATCTGCCCAGGCCATGGTTAATGTATGGAAGAAGGGAAGGGAGGCAGAGGAAAGACTCAGTGGTCAGCATAGCTTTGCTGTACTTTGGCCAGGCAAACTGCGTCACTAGCAGAGCGTGAGGCTGGCAGGGAAATGCAGTGTGTTGCTGGGTCTAGGGCTGCTACTTGTGGTAAGGGAGCTTTAGGGTGGCATGGATACTCCTCCTCCACAGCTGGTATAAGGAAAGCCTCCAGCCCAAGAGGAAGCTGACCCTTTATTTGCTCATTTGTAATTAAGCTTTAAATTTTACTGTTTCAAGCGCCCCAAGCTTGTAAGGGCCTGCCTTTTGCCTGCCTCTTCCCTGCTTTTTTAATACTTGGTGGTCATAAATGGTCAATTTTATCTTTTTTTTCTTTTTTCTTTTTTTTTCCCCCTCCATATAGCTATTGGGTACAGCATTGGGAACTGTTTTTGCTATTAAAAAGTCATCATAGCTCTGGGGACCAAGAACTACAAATAATTCACGTGCAGAAATACAGCCCTGTGGCAAATTCATTACTAGGTGTGACTCCTACAGTCTTTCAGCAAGCTCCCTGCCTCCTGGCTATGCGACTTGTTTGAATCAGAGGCGGTCTCAAGCAGGAATATCGTGGGGGAATACTGGGAGAGGGTTCAACTTCATGTCATCGCTTCTCATTGAGAGAAGCCTACTCCCTCAGAAGTGAATGTCTGATCTGCAGCAGGTTTTCTGTCAAGGGAGCTGCCTGAGCATTGATTTCTAAGCCACGTACATTGGCATGTATTTCACAGGGCATGTTTGCATTGCCTGTTATTGTCTGTCACAAAGATGGCTTGCAGATGTATGCAGGGGGAGGACCAGCAAAATAATTTTGAGTCTTTTCCATGTTTAATATCAAAAGAAGCCTGTAATATGATGTTTTCTGTTATTGAGGCAATTAGCTGTTGTTTGTCAGAAACAAAAGGCATCAAGACAGAGCCCAGAGTTAGGATTTGGAGTTCACCTGAGCATCTCTGCTGTCTGCCTGCTGATGCCAGGGCACTGAAAAGCCCAAGAGAGAAGAAATAAGAAGAGGTTTATTGATTAAGGGTGAGGTGCTAACTCGGTTTAAAATTTTGGTTAATATCTGAAAACAAGACTACTGCATTTTTGAGATATAGATCATAAAGAAATATATTTATTAATGTTTGTATGAATAGCAGTCTTTTACCTATAAATGTAAAAATCCCCCAATTTGTTGTATCTCCTACAACCAGAACAGATAGACTCAATCTAAAACAAAGAAAAGCCATCAGAGGCTTTACTTCAAAATAGCTTCCCTCTTTCTGTTTCACGGAAGGAAACAGAAGTATTGTTCTGTGCTTATAGCAGAGGGATGGGTGTTAGATAAAATGGGATTTTTTTTTTTGTCCCGTCTCTACCTGCCCCCAGACAATTTGTTTTCAACTTGCCTGTGTGTGGACTTAGACTCGTGTTCTTGTGCACCCCACTGAGGTGATCCGAGTCTGCCTCCCTACCCGGTCACCGATCCTCATGAAAACTGTGAAAGCTTTGGATTTCAGAGACGTCCTTTGGTTGAAAGCAGCCAGGGGTCCTCAGCCATTGTTCAGGAGACTGACAGAGGCATGGACAAACTGATCTGTGATCCACAACAAAAATATCTTTTTCACCCCACTTTGACCTTGGTGTTATTGGGAGGGGTATCCCACACGTACTGATACCCAATGCATGAGGCATTCACCTGATGAAAACAGAAATTACTTGGGCGCTCGTGCAGCAAAGCTCACATCCCCATGCCCTGCTATCAGGCAGGCCAGCAGCCTGAGATCGCTCAGTCTACCGTGCCAACATATTCGCCATTTGAAATTATGGGGTTGTTTGGTGGCTCCACTTTTAAAACACTGTTTTCATTCAGCTAAAATGCTTTTGTCACTTCAGAGGGCAGGGCCTGGGGGCAGAAATAGAGATTTGTAATTGTCAGGTTCACAGGCTCTTGCAGCTTCTGTCTTTGAGCAGCTCCCTGAGTACAAACCCTTCTCCAGAAAGCCTTCAAGGTGCCTGCGGGTGGCCTTTGTGCTGGAAAGTGGTCTGTCTATCCCCATGAGAGCCACCCACATCGGACCAGATCATAAGTCTTTGAAAAATTGCAGTGGGCAGATTTTTGAGAGGAGGCTGGGTTGTTTTAGCAGCTTGATGGCCCAAAGACCCTGCTCTGAAGGCCTCAGCACAGCAAGAGAGGGGGATTTGGGTGGGTGGGTTGGCAGCAGAGCCACCCCCCTGCAACAGCTAAGTGAAACCCAGCAATGGGACATCGAGTTGCTGAAGGTTGCGAAGGACAAGACAAGCTTTTGATGTGATCTTGCTGCATGTGATCAGC
>NW_010113777.1:7799-23593 GCF_000699245.1 Pterocles gutturalis | reverse complement strand
CAGGAAGTCCTCCAAGCAGTGTCCCCAAGCCTTGGAGCTCATCCTCCGAATGGCCACTATTGTAATTTGGGAGTGGTACCTCCATGAGACTGCACCTCACAAGGGAAGTGGGAAGCCACCCGCAAAGGGAACGTGGAGCTGGAGCCCCTCCAGAGACAACATCTCTAGAAATGGGAGGATCTTCTGCCCTAATGTTTTAGGTGAGGCACTGGCCATTAATTCCCCCCCAGCAAAAGTTCCTCTCTCACTTTATTGATTATCACTTTCCAAAGAGCAATTAAGTAAAACGTTAGGGCAAAACAATTTTAGAGGAGTGAAAAAGTCCATTTTCACAGCATGCCTTCTGAATGGAGGAGTTAGCTCCCCCAACAGAAAATGTCTTAAATCAGTGCTTAACTCTCCAGTCCCTGCAGAGGCCACCAATTTGTGACGGGTTATGGATTAATTAGATTTTATTTTGAACCCCAGGGCTATTGATAAAAACTTCAGGCTTTTTACTGATGGGTTTAAGGCTTACCTTCTTAACAACCACGCACAATGCAAACCTTCTTATTTAGTTACTTAAGCACACAGCAAAATTGCAAGTTACAAAATCAGCCTTTATTTATGAAAAAGATGGCGTAGCAGGTGTTGCAGCCAACATTTTAACATGCACAGCTGTTTTGTCAAGCACCTTTGAGGAGGAGGAGAGAAGAGAAAGAGAACAAGCCTCCATCTTGCCACTCAGCAGGTGGTCACCGCAGAAAAAGGTGGCTCTTGTGCTGGATCCTTCAGGTGCTGGCTCTGGGAACCAGCTGGGGGCAAGGAGGGGGGTGGAGGACACCCAGCTGGGGGGAGCAGGTTGGTGGCAGGAGCCCAAGGGGGCAGCTCTCTGATGGGATTCTCCTGCTCTTTTCCACAGCTACAGTAGTCCTCTGAGCAAGCAGGTTTCCTGCATGCTTTTCATCAGCTTCTGTAGGGCAGCATTTACCATTTCCCCTCCAGCTCTGGGCTTGCAGCTTGGCCTTGGGAGAGGACACCAAAGCACATAGTTCCTGTGGAGGAGTTAGTGAGGGCTCCATAGGGTTTCCTGCTCCCTCCGTGCACCTCGTGCCTTACCCGTAGAGGGTTTCCTCCTCCCAATTACTGCCCTGAGCCTACAAACGAGGTGACATGTGCAATACACTTCAGCAATTTGCAGGTTTAATGGGAATAAAACACAGCAGCAACTTAGGCCGCCGAGGTTGGTGTGACTTGGGATGGGCAAAGGAGGGTCTCTCAGTGGAAAGGTGCTGCTGCTGCCAGCTGGTGTCAAGAGCGGACGGTGGTGTGGGGTGGCTGGCGCAGGGTGCGCACAGGGCATGCGAGCAGCAAAGCTGGGCTTAAACGGGATGTGGAGCTGATCAGTGGTGCCTCAGGAGAACAGGAGGCAAACGGAGCCTGGGAAATTCTGAAGGAAAAGTTAGTAAGTGACAGCTCCCTTGGAGAGGGGCATCCTGAAGGGACAGGAGGAAATCTTTCATTTACAGCTGAGGACAAATGGCCTCAGGATAAAATCTGCTGGATGCCTGCTTTATTAGCACAAAGCTGGGTCAAGCTCCTGCATTTGGGCTTAGTGTAGGCAGGGAAATCTAACTTTAACCTGTACTCTACTAGGTACTGGTGTTCATGGGTAAATCCCGTGCCCTCTGCTTGTGGTTATGTGCAGCAACAGCATGGCAGAAACCATCTCAGCAAAGACAGACATGTTCTGCTTTCTCCAAGAGTCAACACACTAATTATTAACTCAGACAAATGAAACCAGAAGGCAGGCAGAGGTAAGACAAGGAGTAGATGAGGGGCAGCTCTCCCACAGCTGGAACCTTGCAAAACTAAGGCTGAGGCAAGACCATCCCTCCCTTTCTTCTTGAGCCCTTCTGTTGACCTGTTTTTGCCCTCTTCCACCCTGGGGCTGGTTTTCTGACACTTCACAGGGAGCAACTTCAGGAGGTGACCCAGCTGAAAAATAATTAACTTATTTGCTGGGCTGGTTTTCACCTCCCCTGAGCCCACATTCTTTTTCACATTAGAGAGAGGACGGAAGCACACAGATGGGGTGGGAATGCCTGTTGCCTGACCAGCCAGGGCAAGGTCCTGCAGAACTGCACCCTCAGGTGGTCTGCTCCCAGATGAGACCTTTCCTGATGGCTCATAAACAGAAATCAAAGGCCTTATTGTTCATTTAAACATGAAGGCAATTTTCAGATGTGAAAGAGCACTGATCTGCACGTGCTGGCTTCAGCAAAGGGCCTTCCTCAGCCTTCATAGTGAAATCTACTCAACTTTTCACGTCCATGGCCCTAGAGGCAAGAGAATCTCTGTTTCTCCTGCGTGGGAGAAAGAGGACGCATCAAGCTTGTGCAAAGGTGTCATTGCAGTTGCCAGGAATGGGGCCATGCTCCGTCAGCGTGCCGTGATAGCTGTGACAGATCACCAACACTTCTGGCCCGAATCTCTCGCAAGTGAATCCAAACAGTTTTAATCTGCTATTAAAATTTCTCCAGCCTCAAGACTCTGCCAGAGGCGATGCTGCAGCTAGGCCAGATGGCTGGGTTCAAAGCCCCAAGAGAAAAGACATAGATGCAGTAAAATGTTTAGGAATATAAAGCTGCTGAAACAATGTGTCCTGGATGATGATCTGTAGCAATCCATGCACTGAAATAGGGCTCAGTAATTGTAGTTTAATTATTTTTTCCTCATAATGAAGTAGTGCAACCTCAGGAAATAAACATTTTTAAAATGAGTAGAAACTGCACAGAAATAGAGGAAATCACAGGAATTTTGCCCATTGCAGCATTGAAGAAAGACAATTCCTGCCTCGGCTCTTGCTGTCCCAGACCTCTGTTAGGCCAGTTTTGATGAGTGTTATCACTTGTTCATTTTCAAGGGACATAAAATCATAGAATACCCCCTGCAGTAAGCAGGGACATCTTCCACTAGATCAGTTTACCCAGAGCCCCATCCAACCTGGCTTTGAATGTTTCCAGGGACGGGGCATCTACCACCTCCCGTGGCAACCTGTTCCAGTGTTTCTCCACCCTAAGCGTAAAATATTTCTTCCTAATATCTAGTCTAAACCTCTGCTCTTTTAATTTAAAACCATTACCTCTTGTCCTGTTGCTACAGACCCTGTTAAAAAGTTTATCCCCATCTTTCTTATAAGCCCCCTTTAGGTGCTGAAAGGTCGCAATCAGGTTTCCTCAGAGTCTTCTCTTCTCCAGGCTGAACAACCCCAACTCTCTCAGCCTGTTCTCATAGGGGAGGTATTCCAAGCCTTTGATCATTTTCGTGGCCGTCCTCTGGACTCACTCCAACAGGTCCATGTCCTTCCCGTGCTGAGGGCTCCAGAGCTGGACACAGTATTCCAGGTGTAGTCCCACCATAGCAGAGTCAAGGGAAAGAATCACCTCCCTCGACCTGCTGACCACATTTCTTTTGATGCAGCCCAGGATACTGTTGGCTTTCTAGGCTGCAAGAGCACATTGCCTGCTTATGTCCAGCTTCTCATCCACCACGACACCCAGGTCTTTCTCTGTGGGGCTGCTCTTAATCTCTTCATCTCCAGCCTGTATCAATACTGGGGGTTGCCCCAACCCATGTGTAGGACCTTGCATTTGGACTTGTTGAACCTCATGAGGTTTTCACAAGCCTACTTCTCCATCTTGTCAAGGTCCCTCTGGATGTCATGCCGTCCTTCAGGGGTGTCAGCCTCACCACTCAGCTTGATGTCATCCACAGACTTACTGAGGGTGCACTCAATCCCATCATCTGTGTAAATGATGAAGATATTAAACAGCACTGGCCCCAGAACAGACCCCTGAGGGACACTGCTTCTTACTGATCTCCATCTAGACATTGAGCCGTTGACCACTACCCTCTGGAAGCGACCATCCAACCAAATTCTTATCCACTGAACAGTCCACCCATCAAATCCATGTCTCCAGTTTAGAGAGGATGTTGTGAGGGACATGTAACAAGACAAAACCCTGTGGTCTTCTGGGACTACCACAACACCAGTGACATATGGCCCAAGGATGAGAACATGGATTTAGATAAAATAAGAATGCATCTGGTGCTTTTCCCAAAACTGAAACTAGTTCTAACCTTTCCCCTTCCTGAGCTTGGAAAATATCTGGAACTGATGCTTTTAAAAGCATGCCTTATCCTTTCCAACAGCTGTGTTTCAAGTTTCTCTGCTGAATCAGCAAACTTACTTGCTCCACAACACTCGGTTCAGCTGAAGTATCTCCACTGCAGTTTTGGGGGCTGGTGCAACATCTGAAGGGTCAACAGGGAGCTGAAACAGAGGGTCCTCAACTAGGCAGGGCTGCCTGGAGACTGTTTCAGGCCTAGCCCAGGCAGAGCAACTGCAGAGCTGCTTTAAATCACACATAGACACGTGTGTCCCTAAAGGCTCGGGTGCAAGCAGGAGGGGGTGTGCTCCACAGCATCTCCTTTGGGAGGTATTCAGTGCACCTCATAGCCAAAACTGCACTGTAGCGCTGCATACAGGTATTTTAGTGTGTCTGTCCTATCAAGAAGACACTGGGAAAGGAAAGAGGGGCAATTATTCAGGGTCTAGATCAGCTGTCTTTACTGTAAGTCTATGGTAATGGAACTGGGGCGAAGCAGAGCCCCAGAATAGGCCAAGTTGTCTTGTGCATTACAAGGACAATACATCACCATGCCCCAAGTGCCTGTTTCATGGCATTTCATTTAAATATTTCATCCACAGATGCATCTGGATGTGACCCCTCTGTTGTTTCGCAGTGACTGGGTGAGGATGTGAACCTTCAGCTGGACTGGGAGTTTTGCGTGGAGCTGCACTGATGGCTTTGCATCAGCAGCACCTGGTTAAAAAATGCTTGCCTTGCTATCCCAAGGCACCTCTGGATGCAGTTATTAATCACTGCTGTTTCACAGAGTGCCTGTCAGGTTGTAGATTCAGCTCCTCCAAGGCTGCTGAAATGCACAGAGCGTTTGATGCATAAATCTGTGCAGTTGTTAGCCACGGTTGTCGTTCCCCTTCTCCTCGGGATCCGATGTCAGGCGGACTTGCTGAGAGGGCAGGGATGGGGCAGAGCTGCCTGTGCAAATTCAGCAAGGTGCTGCCAGTGCTTTAGGGCAGTTTGTCTCTGATCTGGCAAAATCCCATGGATGCTCTGAATTTCTTTTTCTCAGGGCTGTGCTTTTTTGCAAAGGGACAAGATGACATTTTTAGGTCTGCTCTCCAGAAGGATGCTTTAAACCACCAGCAGCTGAGTGCAGTCCCCCAATTAGCTTGTGCAGAGGCACCAGGAAAGGACTCACATGTCTAAGGTACATGGTAGTCTCAGCTCCAAGATGTGTTCGTGCAGGGCTTGGCAGAGCAGCATCTGACCTCCACACCGCTGGCACCCGCAGCAATAGTAAAGCAATGAGAGATGCTTGTGCTCCAGCCTCTGAGTGAGGAGCTGGGCTGGCAGATGGCCTGGGGCTGTGATTAGAGCATGTAACACACTTACCGTGTCTCTAAGTGACAGCAGAATGCTCCCTCCCCCACCCCCAGCACAGGTTTTTCCTGGGTCATGTTCTTGCATTTCAGACTGTATGCCGGGACCAGGGAGAATGTGCTGCTCCCCAGGGGCTGCACACCCAGACGTGCTGTAGCTGCTGAAAGACACGGTGTTTCACTCTGCAGGTTTGGTGTACCTAAGCTCTTACGGCTATCTGGCCGCTGGTCCAGACATGACTGGGAGCCCTGACACGGAAATTGAGGTCTGCCTGCAGCCACCCCCATAGACCTCCCTTGGGACCCTGTGCACCCACAGCTCCCCCTGATTTGGAGCTGCCTTTGGAGGTGACTGCCTGAGCGAGCCATTGCAAAGCTTTACCTACAGTGCAGGGCTTTCCGTGGGGTTAAAACCCTCCGTAGCATGAAAAATGGGAGACCCTCCAAACAAATACAAATCCAACCATTCCTCTGATGAATGAACCTTGACTGCCACGATCTCCACCAGTGACAGGGGCCTGATCCATCTCATATGGACTTTTCTGCTGCAGGAACTTCCACCTAAGCACCTGGCCTGGGAGCTGGGAGGGAAAAACCTTCTCTTTGCCTTCAGAGGCTGCACAGCAGCCTGAAAAAAAAACTGAAAAGCTGCCCAGCACCTGTTGCTGAGTGCTCAGCTGAAACACTAAGACCAAATTGGTGACTTTGCAACAGTCTCCATAGTGATTAATTGTACCTTTGCAGACACGGCATCATGACTTGTCAGGGGAAATCAGATGCAAAAGCAGAAGACCTCCTTGCTTGTAATAAACTGGGGAGAGACACATTTGATACAGCAGACCTGCTCTGTGTTACCACTGCTGCTCCTCAGCCTCTCCACGTCTGCAGAAGGTGCTCCGGCAGCAGCACAGCGCCGACACGGAGATGGGGGATTCCCCCCGTAACCCGAACGAATGATTTCATGGAAGATGATGCTTCCCTGACTACTGCACCTGATCCAAATGCATAAGTGATAAAAAGGCACAGGCTGACAGCACCGGGGGATGAAAGTCCTTGCAGCATTCACTGACACGTGTGCTGAACAATCCTTCCAGGAAACAGGGGTGTGGCATCCACCTAAGCCCACTCACTACCTGTTCGTGGGATACTTGGGTGAACTTCTTATGAGAATGATTTAAGGATGGTCAAACATTACGGGAAAGAAAGGATGTCATAAAACAAATATCCTCCACATTTTCTGTCTTTGCAGATGCATTCTGGGAGAGCCTAGTATCAGTGTATTTGGGCAACTGCTCCTCTTCCCAGCTCATCCTTTTCTCTGGATATTTTCTGCTTCTCACATTGTGGTTGCCAAAAGAGCAGCTTGCATGGACAGTGTCGTCTTCAGGGAGTCCTGTCTCATCTTTATTCAGTTACCTGCAATCCTCTTTGAATGAAGACACCAAATCCCTAGCTCACAGCCTGATTAGAAAACTGATTACTTACCTGTGCATCCCATGTCAGAAGGATAGGATTATATGGCAGTTCCAGAGGATCAGACTCAGCCTATTTAAAGGGATGCTGACATCTTGGAAACAATTTTTACAAGCATTTGACACTGAGCATCCTTACCTCAAATCCTTTCAGGGATGTTAAATGAAATCTTAAAAGTTGCTTTCTTAAACCATTGCTTTTTGTATTTTGTGCTTGGATGATTAGGGACAAGAAAGGCAAACTGCTGGCAATTACCCCTGTCATTTTCCATCTCAAGTGCCAGGCAGCACCATGGTGATGGCGCTGCTTAGGCCCAGGTGCTGACCTGGAAACATGATATAGCTGTGTGCAGCTTTTTTAATCTTTGACAGAACAAGTAATTGATGCATTGGAGTGGTTGCTGTGCCTTCTGAGTTTTAAAGAGCTACTGTCTATACAATATTTTTTAATGACTAGTAAGACAAGCTGAGGGTTATAGCCATGTATACATGCATTTTTGCTGTACAGAAATATTATTATATGTGAATATATAACTCACAGGTGAGCGTCTGTTACCTGATTCACACAGAAGGTAAGTGGGAGCAGGCAGGCTTGCAACATTATTAGTTGCTTTCTGTCCCTTGGTGCGTATGTCTGTCTTCCCTAGCCATTTCTGCACTGTTGGCCAAGCTCAGCTGCAGTTCACAAGGACTCAGCACTCGCAGAAATCACATTGTTCCTAGAAGTTTTAAGAAAATACACGGGGAGGTAGAAAAGGCAGAGCTTGTGCTCCCACAGAGGACAAGCTGCAGGCTGCTTTCAGCTTACGACAGAAACTGGAGTGCTTGCTCAGACCACCACAGCCATGGGAAAGCTTCAATCAAATCCTGTGTCCTCCACAGGCTCCCCAGGCCCCAGCCATGGGACTGATCTGTGGGAGGCTTGGCTTAATGACTCCCCCTGCTTATGCAACTATTCTTTTCATTAAATGATGCCCCTCCTCCCTCCCCCTTCAAAATGCAACCAGCTGCTTCCAACTGGCTATTAAGTTTGCCATCTCAATCCTTCTCAAATACCCAGCAAGCACTAAGGGCTTTTCTCTTTTTTCTCTTTTTTCTCTATTATTTTTTAAAATTCAGGTTCTAAAACTCCTTGTGCACAACTTCTCTGTATTTCTCCCTAGTCTATGTTTATTGTATAAGCTATTTCTTGGGGAGCAAGCAGCTATGGGGCTGTAAAATGCGTCCTAGGGAGGTGTTTTTTTCTGGTGAGGGAGAGCCAGGTTTCTGGCAGCTGTAGAAAGGGAGATAAGATCAAATCTGACTAATGCCTTCTCTATTGCTCATCAGGCCACTAACTCAGATGCATGCGCTGATGTTGACCAGCACAGGCTGCAGAAGACATTCATAACTCCTGCGCTGAGGCACTCCTGCACTACATTTAGCTTGCAAAATTAGGCAGTGAAGCTTCCTTCCCAGTCACTGTGGAGGGACAGGCTCCTGCTCCAAGTCAGCTGTGGATGAACACGAGGGAATGATTTGCATTTGCCCTGGGAAGAAGCCAATCTGTCTCTGCTGGCTGAGGAAGGTGGCTGAGAACCTCCATATATATATTTGGAGAAGTTGCAGCTTCTAGTAAAATCTTCTTCTTCAGCAGTGTTGACTCAAGTGCGCTCAGGCTCCCATTCAATGAGCTGGTCTCCTGCAGCTTTATTCCTCCTTTATTCCTCAATGTGCATAAGCAGTACAAAAATAGCTACTCTTCCACCAAGGAGTCTTTCCAGAGATGCCCTGCTTGAACAGAGGGCAGTGGAGAGGGCTGGAGGGAAGTTCTTATTTATTCCATGTTACTTGTCTTCCAGTGGGTTTTTTCCTCACTTCTTTGGGAATGGAGAAAGTGGAGAAGGTTGCCAGGATTCAGAAGGGCTGCTATGAGCAATGACCTGCAGAGAGTGGGGGAAGCCAAGGTTGAGGAAAGGGATCCTCACAGCCAATTAAGACACCAAAACCATAATTTCTTTTCACGATGAGACCAGAGTACCTTTAAGAAAAAAACACACACAAAAAAATACACTCAAAAGCACAAACGCTACAGAAAAAGCAATGGTCCTGTCAGAGTTTTCTCTAAAAGGAAACCTAATGATGATGAATGCATCAGCTCCATGAGCGAACATCTGTGCTCCTCCTGATAGGCATCTTCTGAGGCAGAAAGGGTGGGTTCCTCCCACAGCACTGGCGCCCAGAAACATCTGAAACCCAGACTTGCTCCTGTCCCTCCCTTCCCATAGGAAGGAGCTGCATATTAATTGAATGCCAGCAATCACTCTGCCTTACAGCAACAACCAAAAGGAACAGAGTGGGGTTTACCAGGCAATAAACATCTCGCTGGCACATTATCCTCCTGTGAAGTGTCAAACGGATGACCCGCGGACAGTGCTCTTTTATAGCAGTCATTCCCAAGAAGAGAAGCCAAATCTACCAGATCGTCACCCACAAAGGGCATGGGGATACCAGTCCTTGAAATGTCCTTCAGTACAAGCAGAACAAGTCTTATGTTTTAGGCTAGAGGATCATCCTCCCTCAAATCAGAGAGATGGGCATGTTAAAAAGAGAGAGAAAGTAGCAATATAACTAAAAGTATTTTTAGCCCAAATCTCCAGCTGTAGGAAACCAGTGATGCTTCACTGAACTCATTGGAGCTAAGACAACTTATGGCTCACCACAGTAATGAACTGACAGATCTGATCTTGGATTCATGTCCTGACCCTGACTCAAGCATTGGAGATTTTTGGTTTTATTTTTGTTTTAAACTACTTCCCTTAAGTAACGATATAAAAACTAGCTTACACAAATAATAAGTAATAGGAATGGCTTTTCTTGGATAAGGAAGGACAGCGCTTTTTCTGTCCTTAGCTTCCCCTTTGATTCTCTCTCGAATTTGTTGCTGATGCTAACGGTTTTAATGGTTTAGGTTGGTCTATGTACCACTTGAGGGTGGAAAGACTGCTCCTATCACAAGGCTAAAGGCATCACAGGACTTGGCAGGACTCCTGATCTTCAGTGGCTGATGTTATTTATATATGTGCATCTTTGTCCTTAAAACTGATGCCTGGAATATCTGTGAAAAATGATTGCTTCTGCAAAATCTTATAAAATTTCCTGATTACCATTTTTTTCCCCTGTAACTTGTGCAAATCTGATAAATAATGATATTTTAAAGGTTACATAAAATTTATACTTATATTTTAAGGTTCAAGACTTTTGTTGGGATGCCTTACCTAGGGGAAGCCAAGGTTGTTTGTTGTGTCAGCTGATGGTGATACTCTCTCACCACTCGCATGTACAGCATGGCCCAGGAAGAGGTGAAAGTGGGGAGTCAAAGGGGCCAGGGGGACTTGGGACGTAGCAGCTTAAGGGAAGAACAGTCCAAGGCTGTAAAGTCTCTCCAAATGAAAAGCAGACTGCTAGAGAGCCAAAATTCAAGAAAAATATGTGGACAACCAGAGCAGGGAGAGTTGCTGCTCTGTTGCTAGGTGATAGATCTGTTATCATGTTAATGACAATAAAGGATGATACTGGTACCAATAAAGCATCCTTCATCTGAGAATTACCAAGGGTTCTCCAGACAGCAAGGCTGTATTATTCCCATTTACCAGAGGCACAGACAGATGAATTGATTTGCCAAAGGTCATCCAAAGCAGCACTGACAGATTTCAGAACAAGAAATTGTCCTATTTTGGTTCTATTAGGCCAACGATTGCCATAAAACCTTTCCTTGCAATCAATCCCTCCCTCCTCCCCTCATCAATCACCCGCCGTGTCCCTCTCTCCTGAGTGGACATCCTCCTGCCTTGTTTGTATTCCTTGTCCTGTTTAGATTACAAGATCTTCTAGCCCCAGAGCATAGTTTACCAGGGATTGTGAAGGGCAGAGCAAATGCATTGGCTGAACTGTACTGTTTTGGGGCTCTGTGAACAAAAAGAAAGTAGGGGGGCCAGCTGTACATAGCAGGTGTAAAGTAGAGGATGTGCCTGCATTATCAGCCCCAGGGTATCCCTGAGTGGGCTGTGATCTTGGTCTGTGGCTCCAACAGCAGCAGCCTGGGGCACAGGCTCCTAGTGCCCCTACTCTGCTATGATCTCTCCCTGCAATGGGTGAGTTGGTATCTGCTGGTGGCAGGTCTGGTACCTGTCAAGCTCTGGAGCTGACCCAAGAACAGAGTTGGTTTTGCTTGGGATGTAGGGCGAGGAGTCCTACACACCTGGCACTTTCCTGTCCTCTTGCACTTGTGAGCAAAAATGTTGTGATGGGCCTGAAAGCTTCACGTAAGATGGTACTAGCTTGCTGGCCCTTGCTTGCTGACTTATGGCAACCAATTGTGCTAAGCACCTGTTTCTCCTGGATACTCTGACGAAGAAAAATCCAAGGGGCTCCTCTCTGACAGCAACTGTGTGACTCCAGGGTAAAGGGCTTCTAGGTTGTCCCCCACAACTTCATGTTAGACAGTTATCCGCATCGCAGCCCGTGAAATGCCAAGAAGCTGTGTGAAGAGAAATGCTAATGTTCCTCAACCCACCAAGTAACAGCTCTCCCTGACTATCTGCACGGCTCTTCCCAATACTGGGGCTCCGTAGGCATGAATCAGTGAAGGCATGAGTCAGGCATATTTTTTTTCTGTCATTGTTTCCCATTAGAGATCGTGAGGGAAACACAAGTGAGTCTAAATTCTAGAGCTTGTAGGAAAATAGCATTTCTGATTTCCGTTTGAAGAACAGAATTTCCACGATGACTAGGAGCAGCCTGCAATTTCTTGATGAGCTGATGCAGTCTAGCGAGGACAGGAGGGTGGTAACACAGCGGGGATGCCTACATGAGCAGTTTTACTCTGAGTCATCATTCCCTCGGGGGGTCTGGGCTGGATGTATATCCCACCAGGTGTTTCCTATGGTGCTTCCAAAGGCACAAACCCAGCAGCTCCCATTATCTCTAAGAGGAGTACTGGGCCCCTCATAGGCATGAAAACTGTGCCTTTACAATCTTTATTTCCTTTTCTTTATGTGAAAAATGGCGGCGCATCTCATTTATCTGACTGTCGCTGAAAATTTAGCTAGTCTTTCTACAATACAACAGAGATGCAAATTGCCTTCGCAGTAGGCGCTATGAGTTTTAATGACTCTTCTTTCCTGTTCTTCCTACCTCTCAGAGTCTTGGCAAGTTTCTTCAGTCTCACGTATTTCAGTGCAGGAGGACACAGCCCCAGAGCAACTGAAGTGCTGGAGCCACACAGCAGCTTTGTGGTTTTTGTTCAAATTATGTAGAAGACCAAGACAACTTAAAACCTCAGGGCATGTCTGTAAAATAGATCCTACTGGACTGCTACATCCTCCTAATTGATGTAAGGCTGCCACTGATGAGCTAAGAAGAAGTCTACATTAGCCTCAGTCCAGCAAAAGCACGTGTTACAGACAAGAATTTGAAGTTAGCATGTGCTTTACTGGATTGGGACTGTTTTCCCTTTCCATGGAAAAAAACCCAACAATCCAAAACACCAAAATCAAAAAATGTGAACAGGAACTTTTTTAGGTGAATGCACACCCTGGGCAAGCAGGGATATTAGGAGCATGGAGCAGGGTAAAGCCAGCTAAGGAAAACCCTGTTGGTGGCCTCATGGCACTTACAGTGTAAGCACTGTTCTTAGACTTCATGTTATGCTTGTGCCTGGCTTGCAGGAGAGCCTGGAAGCTCTGCACATTATTAACTCCTTCCAAAAGGTGGAGATGCCAGATGGATAGGTAAAGCTAGCTCTGCACAGGGAACTCTGAAATGTGCCCTGTGCTGTTCCTCTGCAGGTGATAACAGAGAGCAGCTGAAAACAGATGTGGTGTCTTTGGTGAGCTGCATCCTCTCTTTCTCCCCTAAGCTTCAGGGTCTTGTCCCCCTGGAGAGGATGACAGCAGCAAGGCTTAAGTAGGCAGTATTTTAATCACTGAATTTGGTGAGATACAGCAGTCACTTCTCCCAGCTGCTCTCCTGACTCTCCAGCTTCCAGTTTTGCTGCCCACCAGTGCACCCCACAAGTCACACGACCCGAGAGTGTGATGGGAAAGAGGCCATCTCAAGCTGCAGCTGGGAAAATGCCTTCTTGCAAGGTTCCCTGAGCACTCTCTCCAGAAAGGCTTGTCCCCAGCAGCAGTGCTGTGCTGGGACCCAATGACCATGTCCCATGGGCCAGGCCCAGCCCCTGAGCTCTCCCATGAGCTGTCAGAGGGGACAAAAGCAGCCAAATAGCCCTGCAAGGGGGCTAGATGCAGGGACAGGGTGTAGCAGTAGGGAGGCAGAATGAGCTGATTTTGTTTAAAACTTGGCAGTTGGGCCAGTCTGTGGTAGTAAAACTCCCACAACTTCAATCCCAAATCGTGATCAAGAGAAACAATGCTTATTTTCAAACTAGCCCTGCAATCCAGATAAAGGCTCTGTGCAACACATGGGAACTAATTTATATTTGGGACACTAGGTGGAGGTTACACAGAAAAAATAACTTCAAGCTTACACTACCATTTTCTGTTGTTCTCCACATATGGACAAAAAATGGTAGATTCAAGCAGGTTCAGAATTGCTCCAGGTTTGCACCAGTTGCTCAATGTCCGGTCTGGACTATGATGCAGACAAGTAAGGAGCACCTGAACGAGAGGACCTGAACAATTTGCCTTTGACTTGCAGCCAAGACTTTCCTCAGGTGGCCCCTTTTGAAAAGCAGCACTAGGCTTTCTGTCTCAGCTACACAAGGTCCCACAGATATATCCCAGATACATCTGTTTCACAGCCAAGCTCTTTCCACAGAGCATCCTTCCCTTTGGCAGCCCCCTTCAAGACCCCCTCCAACAGCAACCCTGGGCTCACTCTGAACCCTAAGCCTAATCCTAACCTCACCTAAACACTAATGGATGGCTGACCTTTGAAGAAGGCAACAGACAAATTTTATCTCACTGCCAAGCTCTCTCAGTAACCCACACTTCCCTTTTCATCCTGATGTCAAATGCAGCTCCATGATTTCTCCCTCTCTCAGCCCCAACCCTAATGCTGACTGACAATTGACTCACGGGCAAGGAGCCCCAGGCATTGCTCAGATAAAAAATAACTTGCATCCAAGCTCTCTTGGCAGCCCACACTTACCTTTTCCACCCCAAGACAATAGCAACTCAAGCTATCTCCCTTTCTTAACCCAAACTCAAACTCCAAACCTAATGCAAACTGACCATTGATGTTTGGACAAGGTGCCCTAGACATTGCCCAAAATGAAGAAAAACTCACAACCAAGTCCTCTTGGCACCACACTTCCTCTGGGCAGTCCCTTTCCATCCCCAAGTCAACTGCAACTCCAGGCTGCCTTCCTTCCCCAACCCTAGCCTACCGCTAACCTACTTGAGGGACAGACTTTGGACATGGCCCTCCAGATATCCCATACAAAAAGAATCTCATAGCCAAGCTCTTTTGCAGACACTTTTCCTTTTGCACACTGTGACTATACTTCCATGCTACCTCCATCCCTCAACCTTAACCCTAACCATAACCCTCCATGAAGGCTGACCAATGGACAGGTCATCTAGACGTAGCCCAGACAAAAAATATTGAAGCCAAGCTCTCTTGGCAGCCATCAGTTTCCTTGGGCAGCTCTTTTGCATCCACATGAAAGCTGAACATCCAGGCTCTCTCCCTCTTTCGACTGTAACGTTAATGGCCAACCTAATGGTAACATGAAGATTTACCTTCAGACAAGGTCTGATAGATATCGCCCTAAGGAAAAGTATCTCCCAGCCAAGCTCTCTGAGCAATCCATAATGGCTAGCCCCTTTCCATCCTTATTCCAACTGCAAGTCTTTGATTTCCTCTCTCAAACGTAGTCGATCAAATGCTAGACAAGGGCTTTGCCCAATTTGAAAAATATCTCACAGTCAACCTCTCCTGTCAACCCATGCTTCCCTTTCCATCCATGCTCTAATTGTACCCCCAGGCTTTTTCTGTGAGACTCTCTAAATGCAAAACCTTACCCTAACTCTAACAATAATTGACAGACAGACTTTGTGAAAGGCCCTCCAGACATAGCCTAAATGCCACACAGCTAAGCCCTCTTTGCAGCCCACAATTCCCTTCCTTTCTCACCAACTGCGCCTCCAGGCTTTCGTCATCTCTCCAGCTTTACTAAGGGCTTGGTTTTCTCCCTGACTAGTCTTGTTTTCTTCCTGTGAGACACTACAGTGATGGCTTGGGGATTTTTTGCTCCTGCTGTTCATTTTTTTCAGAGATGCTGAGCACAGTCCCACATGAAGGTTGAACTCTCTGCCTCCCTTTCTGAATTGTCAACTCTTGGTTGTCCATACCACTTGGGGCTCTGAGCACCCTCGCCCAGCTCATCCCTTCCCACCCTGCGTTTTCAGTATTTTGACTGAAATGTGTATCAGTCACCATCTGGCTATGAAGTTTTATGCTGCTATTTTTTCAAGGCAAAGCTATAAATTCTATTTTAAGGCGAAACCATTGAACTGAAAGTATAGGACTAGTTTTTCCTTTATGCATGCCCATGTGTGTAAAGCAGCCTTGAAGCTTGCGTAGCCCACAAGTGTGGATTGCTTTCCAAGCTTGTTGCTTGTGTCTGCTGTGAAAACAGAGACGGGGGATAAATATATGCTGGGAAAACAGAGACAGGGGTAGGATTTTATAGAGCTCTTGAGACACAGATGAAGCTCTGGGTTATGTGTCCTCCACACGCACATAGCTGTTAACCACGATCAGCAGGATTTGGGAATTCTGGCACTTTTCTTTGGGAAGATCCCACA
>NW_010113777.1:0-7768 GCF_000699245.1 Pterocles gutturalis | reverse complement strand
AGAGTTAAAGAGCCTGAAATGAAAATACTGTTTGTTTAAATATTTGGAAGGAAACAAAGAGAAAAGGATTTTGGAGGAATGAACAATGCATGCCTGTCCCAGTTAAAGCCCTGTGAGAGAGCTGCTTGTTGCTTTAATATATTATGTGGGTAGCTGGAATGCCTTGAAGATTTCATCAAGGACCAGCAAGGAATTTATGCTAAGTGCTCTGCAAATACCCACAATGAAGATGGCTCTTCTCCCAAGGATACTGCAGCCTACAGCAAACAAGTGGAGAAGGACAGGGTAACAAGGAGTTAATTTTGGTTAGTGTGATAAACTGTTTTCTCCACATCCAGAAGTTGTGTCTATTTTCTGCAGGCCCTGAGAAAAGGAGCATTTGTGCGGGGGTTAGGAGGAAAAGCCTAAATTAGTTTTACAGATGCTTAGAGGGAACTTCCCCTCAGGTACCATGGGGAAATGAGGCAGGGCCTGTTTGTTAATGCAACACACGTAACTCTCCTCACGGGTCCCTTGGAGGTGGGAGATGACCCACCCACACTGAAATGAGGCAGGAGGCAGGCTGAGGGCTGCCGGGCACCTTGTACATGACATGGAGAAGACGGGCGGCCAGAGGGTGGGCTGGATCGTATGTTTATCTCCCTCAGATCCCCACAGGGACCGTGTAATATATCAGTCTGCTTTGCATCAAGCAGCTGTCTGACAACAGCCTTCCTGAAAGCAAGGGAAAAAAAAAAAAAAAGAAAGCAGAGAGTCCTTAAAATTCAGGCACTGGCTCTTGCTTTTGTCAATTGCTCTTGTCAAAGCCCATTTGTCAGAGGTTCTGCAGGCTGTCACGTCACACGGCTCAGCACCCGTGGCTCCTCTGCTGTCCCACAATAACCTTCACAGCAGATGAAAGACTGAGCCATTCTTCCTCTCCATCTCCTTGGGTTTTTTTCTTTATCAACCAGCATTCATTCATTAAACCGGCATTCATACAGTAAAAATTCCTATGATCAGATGAACGTGACGTCTTCCTAAATGATGATGCAGTAGTCCAAATCCGCTCGAGTATAAAAGAGTTCATATACCAATAATACAGCAACAAAGGATACACTAGAAAAATCATTTCAGTGACTGCATGGATTATAAAATGCTGCCACTTGTTTCATTACCTTGTGTTAGCCTTGCACAGCCACACACACACCAGGCTGCCTTGAAAGAGAACTGAAAGGTGTTATGGTCTCAGCTTTCCCAGCAAGTGATCGCCCCTGGCAAATGTTTCTGAATCCAAATGTCTTCTGTCACCAAAGCCTGAAAAACCGCTCCATGGTACATCATGTCTGTATGTGCCTCTAGCTGATTTCTCCTGTCTGTTTATTATTTCTGTTTCAGATCCTCATGTTTTCCTGAGTTTGATAGGTATAATACAGGCATAATGATATCTTCTGTTAATTCTACACTTGACAGGAGCATACAATATTGCTCTGTGTTGGTTGTTTATTTGTTATTTATGATGGTAACTTTTTCCTTGGAGGAGGAAGGATGGCGATTCCAATGACTTGTTATCATTCACTGAGGTTTGTTTTTTAAATCAGAAGTGAAGGCGCAGGGTTCTGATACTGCATTGGCCTGCTTTTAGTGGCCAAGTTCATATTAATTTACAGTTTTGACTGTGGAGCAGCTGAGCACCAATGGAATGATTAAACTGGGTGGAGCCTTCCTGATTTGGCAATGGTGGATAATGCGAAATCTCGATGGAGAAACCTGCAATGTGCCACATGCTACGTGCCGTGATCTAGTTAAAATCACTGAGAGGCCTGTGTAAAGACTTAGGCCCAGACCCAAGACTGATATAAACCACCTCAGCAGAGTTGGCATGGTTGGCATTGAGTAGGAAGATGGCCCAAGTGCCAGGTGGTCCTAGGGTGACCCTCAGTCTGCAAGGTGCTTACCTGTTGAGCCAATGGTGGTTCTCTTCCCTTTTGGCCCACGAGAGCAGGTTTCCCCATACAAGCATAAGGAATGGATTGCTGTGAGGGGGTCTAGTTGCAGAGGCATGTCTGGCTGAGCTCCTGTGAGCCAGGATGAGTTAATTTACTGCCCTGGCTTGCAGCCCTGTTTGCTTGCCAAATCCCTCAGAGCAGGGGTGGTGGGCTGGGTGGTGTGCCACCCCTTGATCACCAATGATGCAAGTTGCCATCAGACTCAATGGCCACCTCCTCCGTTACCCCTGCAACAGGGGTGACAACTTCCAGTGACAGACAGACCAAGAGTGATAAACTTTTAGATGGCCCCAGCACAGATGATCAGGGCCTAGCCAGAGGCAGCTCTGTTTATCAATAGTTAATGCTGGTAAAGATTTCTTTCCCAAAGCCTCCATGCAGAATGGCCTCTGTGTTGTGCAAGGCATCACCTTCATGACAAAGAGATGTTAAACTGCTGCCCGCAGAGGGAGAGTGTTATTTTGGACAGCATGATATGTCAGCAAAATGGACAGAAGCCTCTTTATCAGCTGATTTTATGGTGTTCCCCCTTTAAGTATCAGGTGTGGAAAAGCCGTTCACTTTGTGCTCTGCACAGGGATTTTTATATAAAATGGATGCTCCACCATATATAGCTATCTCATGACAATTGCAGGACATGTTGGCTTTGGACATCCCACCTGGCATGCCCTATGAACGTAGGCTGGGTAATTTCAGGTTGTATTTAAATAAAAGTGACTATATTTTTCCTGCAAGCACAAGTTAGTTAAAAATATCCTGTGGTTACTGCTTTGAAAATACCTTTAAACCAACTTAATCTGGTCACGAAGCCAGTGTGATTGTGACAGTCACATTAAAATACTCAGCTGCAGAGCATGCCCACACAGAGGTCAGTCCCCACACGTCAATGGGAGCAGACCTTGCCATAAGGGAAGGTGGGCTGCCTTTCCCCAGCCACCACAGCCACCCCACTGACCCCACAAGCTGCCCCTGCCACTTCCTGAGCTGCTGGCAAAGAGACAGCCACTGAAGCCTTCATGGAGGCATGCCCAATGCCACCAGAGACTAAGCACAGGACAGAAAAATCTCTGCCTGTGGACTCCTGTAGCACATGCTTGAGCTATGAGATGTACTGTCCATCTCTATCCGCAGGTCCAGTTCCAGTGCCTCAGCCTCCCCAGGGATGCAGACCTCCCTTTGGAAGCTCAGCTTGCATGTTTGCAGCCTGTCTTCCCTGCTCTCCTCACCTTTGACTCTCCTTGCTACAAAAGCCAACTCAGCCATAATCAGGGCACTGAGTGCACAGTCCTGGATGGCTCTGAGCAGCCTTGCTCGGGACCCCCATGCACACCCCTGCCCACGACAGCCCCATTGCAGCTCACAAGGCCTGTTTCATGCTGCCTTGCAAGTCACCTGTGCCCAGTCCTGCTCCCCCTGTCCTGGCTCACTAACTGAGTTCCTCAAATGGACAAAAAGTGAATGATATCACATGTTATCATGGTTTGTATGATATTGAAAAATATTGTTGGGAGACCTAGCTTTCAACTTTTCAGTTTTCTTTCCCTTATGTTCATTCACTTACAAACATGCTTTCTCTTTTCTTTTCTAACTTTGTCATTAAAGAAGAAGGAAAAGTTACTGCCAAGTGAGGGTATCTAACCCAGTGAATAAGCAAATCTGTTCATTGTAGAATCATAGAATCATAGAATGGCTAGGGTTGGAGGGACCCTCAAGACCGTTTAGTTCCAACCCCCCTGCCATGGGCAGGGACACCCTCCACTAGACCAGGTTGCTCAAAGCCTCATCCAGCCTGGCCTTGGACACCTCCAGGGATGGGGCATCCACAGCTTCTCTGGGCAACCTGTTCCAGTGCCTCACCACCCACACAGTAAAAAGCTTCCTGATATCTGATCTAAATCCACCCTCTTTTAGCTTTATCCTCTTGCTCTCACTGGCACAGGACGATGTGTCGCAGGATGGGTAATACAGAGGAAGCTTTCACTGGGGCTAAACTCCACTCGTCTCTCTGTTGAATGTTACAGCAACTGGTAAAGTTGCCACCAGCATGACTCTGATGCAGAAAACATCCCAAGCACTGCAGATACAAACGCAATTCCACAAAGTCCCTGTTCACTCACATGGGAGCCCAGCTCTCCCACAAACGTTACAGAAACCAAGACAAACTTACTCTCATTAGTTTTATTAGCACAGCAAAATCTCCTTCCTTATTAAGCAGCTGAAGCAGCATTGCGGTGCTGCTCCAGTCTGCCATAATCCACCATGACTAAAGGATACCAAAATTGCACGAGTCTTTCTAGAAACCATCGGGCAGGATTAACCCCTGCCCACCCCCAGCCCCTCTCAGGGCTGTCCCTCTGCCAGGGCTGGAGGTTGAGCTTCCTCCAGCCAGGACGGCTTTGCAGGCGCTCCTGCCTTCACTGAACAGCTCCTCTGCTTCTGATAAATACCAGGGCTTCGGGCCAGTGCGTTTGTACCCTTGCTAGGGGGGATTCCTCCTGCCAAATACTTCACACACCAACATCATTTATGTGCTGCAGTGCTAGCTGGAAGCCAGTCAAGTCCTTCGCTCGTCTTCCAAAAACGAGAAGCAACATACTGTCCACCTGGCTGTGTTGTTGCTAACCTCGTGCTGCGGTAATTTGCAAGGAAGACAGCTTGCAAGGCAGCTGGACCCTTTCCAGTGCCTTTTGGCAGCACGAGATACAGCCAAAATACAGCAGAGGGGCCTGGAACCACACCACACATTGGGCAGGGCTGGCCAGCCTGGCCAGCCTGGCTTTTATGCTCCCTTGTTCACCGGAAACGCTTCGACCTTTATACTAAGGTCCTGTTTGTCGATCTGTGATTTTTTGTTGAGAAGCCCAGGTGGATTCCCAAGTGCCTTGCTCTGCCAAAGGCCAGAGGAAAGCTCCTGCTGGCTCCAGCGGCCAGCTCACTGCCCTCCAGTTGCTCCATGCCCGCTGCAGGGAAGGAAATTAAACAGGCCTGGTGGGCAGCTACCAAGAGCAGCAGGAAGCTGAACACAGTCCTGATTAATATTATTTTCCTTAATATGCTCATAGCCCATCTTGGTTAAAACTTTCATTCACCAGATAATTTTTAATGGCTGACATTAGGGTCATCCATAAAACCAAGAACTCTCTGAGGGTCTCCTTTGTCTAATTACTAAAGTCTACTGTGCAGAGGGTGTTTACTGCCATCTGAAGAAGTAGCTACTCACTCAAGAAAGGAAAACTCATGATTCTGTTGATTTAAATTATTAACATTACTTATGAAGTCTTACCCTCATAGACAACAAATGTACAGCCCATAGATTGTATTTTCTGTCACACAACTGCTGCACAACACATAGAGCCATGAACGTGACCCCTTAGGAAAAGTGGAGCATGTTCCTGTTATCGTCATGGCCATCCTAGTTGCAGAGTAGGATTTAGTTACTCCTAAGCATGTTATAAGTACAGCCAGCTGCGAGATCCAGAACCAGACCCAGAGCTGCTCCGTGGGGTGTGTGGTTTTCCCTTCAGCTCACAGTAGGAAAGAGGGGCCAGCAGCAAGTCTGGACCCTGAATTTCCCTGGTGTCTGAGTGTATTTGTATCCACAGATACAATCATGCTCTTGCCTTCGCTGTACATAAACAAGAACTAGACACACATTTTGAATCTGGACTCGAGCTCTCCTCAGACCCCCTCCTTTTCAGGCTGAGGGTGTGAACACAACTCCATAAACAAGAGACTTCAAACTCCAAAAAGCAAGTGTCAGGGGGCTGTAAGCTTCTTCCTGGAGGGAGACACTGCGTGAAGTACTGATGCAGAAGAGCAAGGGATGATGCAGTGCTGAGCAATCTCTGGCATTTGGCTGCATCATCGAGTGGCCTGGTGTCCCTTGCAGAGATCAAGGAATGGGATAAAGGCCCATTCATGTGGAGGGAAGTGAGGGCAGAGGAGGGAGGGAGGCATGCATGTAGGGGATGAGGGAAGAGTAGCCCTCCAATGGACCTGGACCCTACTTTGCCCTGAGGAGAGAAAAAAGAAACAGCAAAGCAGCAGCTACATCAAAACCACATCCAAACTCACAGCTTTTCCATCCATCAGAGAGCTGAGGTGAGGTGGGGGCCTCAGCTGGACATAACTGTCTTTTAACTGATTCCATTAGGAAACACAGATCATTAATTTTGTCCCTCTGTACCAGGGGAAGAACTGCAGAGCTGCTTCAAGACATAGCTTAGGGCATATCCTGTCATTGCTGTGCTGAAGATTGGATTAAGACCCTGCCAGGCTCTGAAACCTAGTCATGACTTGGCACAAGAAGGCATTTTAGAGTGAAATTCATTTTGACATATATATATTTATTTGATAGAGAGATATATATAGACACACATACATGTCCATGTACATACACAGACATATTAAGGGGAAATGAAAATATGCAATGTCAGCTTCTTGTGAAAAGACATGTTAATTCACATATCAAAGTCTCCTGGCTGTTTGACCAAAGCCAGGATGCTAACTGAACAACCCATTCCAAACAAAGAACCTCTAGCAGCTTTTAAAAAATCACTGAAGCTGTCAAAGGCCTTCATGTCTTATTATTTACGCACACACATTCATAATTTCACTGGACTGCTTTTGACTGATTGATTTTTTTGAGACATCACACATCTGGAATGATTCAGGACGTTATTCTACATAATGCTATGCTAGAATAATTGTTCCATTTAGCTTTATCCTCTATGCTTACAAAGTCTTAGAGGAATTTAAAATACTCTTAACATTTGTATGTATGTGTTGGCATGTTTGGTTTATGCATCTGAACGACAGCATAAAAATGTCATGAATGTAATGCTAAACCAAAGATTGACTCTATACACAGAAGTCAGGAGAATTCACATTTAATACTCTTACAGCATTGTTAATATTCTTAAGGTATAGGTCTCCTTAGGATCTGCCCTGTGATATTCTCATTTGCTCAGCCCAAGACTTCATGTCAGGATTCAGCTCACTGAAGTCAACAAAATTTTGCTTGCAGAGTTAGAGACTAACTGTGAATAACAGTGCCACAGACTCATCCCGTGATCACATGCTACACCCCGTCCAGTTGGTCTTGTCAAAGAGGTTGAGGAAAACAGTGTTGGTTTAATAGACAATGATGCAAAACTTGGCTTATTTATAGAAGCACAGGAAGAGGAAAATATACACAGACCATCTCTCCTATGGTGAGTTAGGTTTAGTTTCTGCATGGTTAAAGCTGAACTGAAAGGAAGGAAAAGGGTGGTGGCACTTGCTATAGATTTTGTGTGGTGAATGAGGATGATGTCAGAGTATTTGTCTGGAATGTGTATTGAGGGAAGACAGATTGCTCA
Organism: Pterocles gutturalis; assembly: GCF_000699245.1. Taxonomy (NCBI): domain Eukaryota; kingdom Metazoa; phylum Chordata; class Aves; order Pterocliformes; family Pteroclidae; genus Pterocles; species Pterocles gutturalis. Next base: position 420 of record NW_010113777.1, on the reverse strand, counting down.
TACCTTGCTATTGGAGTTGTTTGGATTCCCCAATTTGTTTGCTCTTTCTGAGTGGCTATTTGGAGGACAGAGAAACCTGCCTGAACTCCAGCCTTCATTATGGAGAGAGGAAAACCATAACTAAACAGACACTTCAAAAAATAGTGTCCTGAATTTGTCAGAAAAGACAGAAGAAAAGATGAGAGAAAAGCTTGTCCATGGAAAATTCACTGGCATTTTCACTGTGCCATTCATTGTCACTGTTTCATTTTACTGCAAAAGGCCTGCCAGCTATCCCACCTCCAAAAACAGTTTAAGTCAAGACATTGTGTTATTTATAGTTGTACAGTAAAGAAGGAATGTCTATGAAGTCTCTTAGGTGACGTAAATTGTAATAGTTCCTTCTGCATTGATGTCGTGGGTTAAATTTAACTTAAAGTT
>NW_010113776.1:45940-46767 GCF_000699245.1 Pterocles gutturalis | reverse complement strand
CTGGGAACTCTACCCAAAATACGCCTCTTGCGCAACCTCACAGGAAGGCTCAGGCGGGCTGTTTGTGCCGTGCAGGCTTTCACAGCCTTTTGTGTGCGCGAACCTGCTCGATGAGCGGCATAGGTTTAAAAAGCGCTGTGAGGCAGGGTCATGAATACCATTGTTATGCATCCCGACGGCACTTCCCACGTATTTGGTCCTGTGATGCAGCATCCTGATACGTGGCAGCCTGGGGTGTGTTTTATCTGCTATGGAGCTGTATTCCCCACAGGGCCTTTCCCAGAACTGCTTGGGTTCTTGGCAGGCTGTTTGCGGGTTTGCAGCCTGGTGGTGGTCTATAGTTTTTAAGTTGGTCACCTATGCCTGTTTTCATCCACTGGCTTTGTCACAAGGCAGAGGTGGGGGCAAGGTGCATTTCAGTTTTATTCGTTCCCTTACGAGACTCTCACCCAACTTGCTGTTTATAGCTGCTGCTTCTTGAATAGACCCCCCTATGGTGTAGGTACGGTCCATTACTGTGACCTGCTGGCCTCCCAGTTGGTAGCAACCTGGCCACAAGATATTTGGGACCTGGAGCCTGGGTGGGCATCATCCCCCTCTTCATCAGTGTGCCACGTTAGTTTTATTCGTTCCCTTACGAGACTCTCACCCAACTTGCTGTTTATAGCTGCTGCTTCTTGAATAGACCCCCCTATGGTGTAGGTACGGTCCATTACTGTGACCTGCTGGCCTCCCAGTTGGTAGCAACCTGGCCACAAGATATTTGGGACCTGGAGCCTGGGTGGGCATCATCCCCCTCTTCATCAGTGTGCCACGTTAGGCACCTT
>NW_010113776.1:39266-45925 GCF_000699245.1 Pterocles gutturalis | reverse complement strand
AAGAGACTTTCGAGAAGCTACCTGTGGTTTTCAGTTTACGAAACCGACACAGAAATTCGTAGTTTCTCTCTGCACTAGCTGGTCAGCTGTTTATGGATCAATGCGTCTGAATAACAAGTAACTGGTTAGTTATTTTAGGAAGGCGGTTTTGAGGTCACTAAAAGGAACTGTGCTATGTTTTGTTGTTGTTGTTGTTTTTGATTCATATCTTTCACTTTTTTTCCCCTAGATCACTTTAAGTTGAAAGTGGCTGTGCAAGCCTGACCTCATGGAGTGGATGTGGGAGACTTTTATGAATATGGCTTTGCTTTAAATGGTCTCCACTTACCCCGATTCTCTCAGGAGTGAGTCATGTGCTTTTGAAATGCCTGGAGTTTAGAGAAATGCTCTTAGTGTCCCCAAGATTCTAAGCGTTATCAGAGTTAGTTGCTGAAGGATGAATTAAAATATTTTATACCATCTTTGTAACATCTTCAGTGCAATTTACAGAATCCTTCAAAGGTCAAATGAGGCTACTGGAGGTGCTTACAGATATTGAGAGAGCTACAGGGCCATGTAGAAAATATCTCTTTAAACACAGTAGGCAAATGGTTTCTAGCTGTATTACCTTTAGTACTTTTGGGGTGGTGCAGTCAGATGCACGCTGGCACCATCACGGCTTCAAGGTTTGTAGCCAGCATGTAGGTGAGAAAGCTGATGGGTATTGATTTTTTTCCTGCTTTTTCCAGGTTTTGGTAGCAAACAGCATTTGTAAAACAATCATGTTGTGCCTCAGATGCTGTTCAGAGATGAGTCTGCCCTGATCAATGTCTCAGGTATCTCTAAGGCCAGTGTGGAGGATGGACAGGTGCACACTCTGCAGGCATTTCTGACAATTCACCCACCCAGAAATAAAACAAACAAACAAACAAACAAAAACGCTTTTGTTTTTGTGGACAAAACTCCTTATTGGTATGAACGTAACAAGCAGGAACTAGCAAGGATCTTCCTGTGATTCCCACCTTTCCAAAGCTGTGGAGAAGTGCTCTGATGGGAACAGGTACCTCTAGCAGCCCATCTCCCTCAGCATAAACTTAAATGTATGTAAACGCACCTCATACTTTTTCTTTTTTTTTTTATTCCTGCCCCCCTCCTCCCATTCGTCGTCTGGAAGCATGTGATGAATGGGATATGTGTGACTGAGTTGCTTGGGCTGTTTGAATGGTCAAATAGTCAGGTACGCCTTTCAGAAGCCCAGAGGTTTCTTTCTAGTGATGTTTAGAGAGAGTAGTTTACAATCCCTGCTGTCTGGCTCTACAGCAAATGCATTAGCTGAATGAGGTTTAATCTCTACAAGAAGCTGACAAATTTAAAATGCTTTTATGGTTCACTAGCCTTTATTTATAATTTAAACACATAAATCGGGTAGGAGAAATAATACCATAATTGAGCTTTTAATAAAAAGTCCTTAACAGCTATGAAATTCTCTAATACAAGGTAATATAAGCACTTTGTCTTTATGTTCCAGTTTAGAGCTGTGTACCAATGAGTATCTTAAATGAAGTCTTGAGAAGCAGAGCCTGCTTACTGCAGTGAAATTTCAAACTCTGAGAAGCCCAAAAGCAAGTAAATCCAGATATATCCTGCAGGTGCCCATTCCCCGAACTGTGACGTTCTTTAGGTCCTGTAGAACAATATTGTTTGTTGGGTTTTTTTTTTTTTTTTTTAAAGTTTAAAAGTTGTTCTATAGAAGTAGTATATATGTTGGCCTAAGTGCTTTCAAAACAGCCAAGTGCTTTTCTTCTGCATTTTCCATGACATCTTTTAGGTTTGGTGATGGGATAGTTATGTGCCTGCTGTTTTTAGGAGGGTGTGCTGAAGGGGGCATGTTCTTTGGTACACAGATCCCTCTCCAAAAGAGCTCATCTTACTTTTGGTGCCAGAAGTCTGCAAAGCAGAATCTCGTGGACGGGCTTATCTGTATTTCAGGGATGTCATTTTCAAGTCCTGCCTGATCGAGAGCACATGTTGTTTATAGAGGTTATTTTAGAATGCAGATGTCTCCTTAGCCATTTTTGACCCTCATTTAGATAGCAGGTGCGGCTGGTAAGGGATGCCAGACTGAAGAGATGCGTTCTTACCCTTTCTTCCGTGAGCTTCTCATGGCAAAGACAACCCAAGTGCACTGAACGTGTTACAGTCAGGTGTCTGGCTCAATAGCTTTTCACCTCCAGGTTTAAGTTCAGAAGACTGACAACCTCAAACCCTAATAATTAAGGGATATTGACAAAACAAAAAAAATCTAGGTTAATATATGAACCAGTAAACTGTCCAAAGCACAGAGCACTACAGATGCACTAATTTTCACTAATGTTTACAAAGGAATACAGTTTCCAAATGACTATTTGCTGGGAGATCTTGGGTGTGCAAGAAAAATAACTGTTTCTTTGAGGTGACAGATTCCTGGATAGAAACTGATGCTTCCCACTGCTAGCGAGGCATGTTTAAAAACACAAGGGTTGAGAGAAAGAAGTTCCTTTGGCCGGCTTGTGGGTGAGCAGCTATTGCTCAGTTGGAGGGCAGAAGACCTGTCATGGGCTTTCTCTTCATGTACCACTTCTGATGCCTGTGCAGTTAGTGCAAGCAGTTGCTCTAAACTGTAGGTGTGGAAGTGCTGAGGGCATGCTGATGCTTTGAGGTTTGTTTGGAGGAGAGAGAAGTAGCCTGTCAAATTGGTGGTGATGCTTGGTGCCTGTATTACAGATGGTTTAGAGCTTATGTGCTGCCTGAGAGGTCAGTGAATTCACAAATAATCTTGTTTGAGGTCCTCTGTATATGTGGACACTGTGTGGGCAGGGGCAGAGGATGCTTTAGCACTGGCAGAATCCTCGCAGAGTGTAATTTGGGGTGAAAGAGTAAAAACCTAAGAGGTGCTGAAAACACCGTTTTTTAAGAAGACTTCTGGTTGTGACCGTGCTGGAGGGGTTTGCTAGGTTTGGCATGCCTGGGGTCTGATTCCCGTCATGTTGCCCATGGGCTCTTGACTCCCTGTGGCAGGTTTCTGTCCCAGAAACTGGCCGCATCTGTGGGGGCATTTACGATAACAAGCAGTGGAAAAAGCATTTGCTTTACACACAGCATCTTCCCCTCATCTCATGTGAACTTGCTATTGTCTGCTTTGCTTTATTTTTGTTGGTTTTTTTGACCTTTCCAATACAGCCACTATCTCTGCTCCCTTCTGCCCCCCCCTGCCCCCGCCACACCCCTAACCTGGGCACTACAGGCATTACTTTGCTCATAGCTGTGCTGTGTCCCTCCGCTGCTGTGTTTCGAAAAAGTAAAACAGAAACTCAAAGAGGAGAGCATGGAGAGGGCTGGGGGAGGGGGAGCTAACACGTGGAGCAGTTTGCTCAAAGTTAGTCTTTCTTGGACTCAAAATAGAGGTTGAGAAACTGTGTTAAACTTCTCCAAAAATGTTTAAGATGTTTGGCAGGGAGCAGATGCATGATCCTGGCAACACCACCAACAGCTCCACAGATGCTCGTGGTCGGGAGCACGTCGTACCTCTGAAACACAGGCTTTTTTGGTGGGCAGGGAGCAGCCTCTGTGGTGAGAGCATCCCTAGTATCCTCTTATCCGATCAAAGTGAAGGTCAAAGACTATTAATTGGGCTTGCAAACTAACTCTGAAAGGCAACCAGCTGTTTCAGCGACACAGCACAAGAGATGGGATGTGCTGGGGAGAAATGGAAAGTTTTCCATCTCGTGCATCTAGTGTTTTATAATGTGCTTGTTTCTCTGCCAGTGTGGATCTGAAGCAACATCTAGTTTCTTTGGAAATTGGGCCAAGGTTGTGTTTGGAAAGAGACAGACGCCTGCAGCTTCCCAAACTGCACTTGGATGCAGAATTTGGTTAAGCTCTGAACTTTCTTCCTTCCTCCGGAGTGGAGCTCCTTAATCTGACTTCGCTCAGCAGATGGAGGACATTGTTGCTGTGCTGAGGGCCCCTCCACCACAAAGGGTAGCATGGTAGGGGTGCATGGTCCTCTGCAGGGAGGTGCTCTGGGTCTGGTGGCCTCATGAGCAAGCCTGAGGTGCTGGGCTGTTGGACTCCACTGCTCACTTCCCTCCTCACCGATGGACCTTCTTCTCCAGACAGCGTCCTGCAGCTCCTGCTCGCCTCCCTCCCTCCTGCACACCCTTCTCTGCCAGCCAGGAGGGGTGGATGAAGGAGTGTTGGTGTCCAGCTCATCCTTGTGTCTCTGCGCTGGAGAAGGTCTCACTGCTCAGCCTGTCCCCACCAGGACAGGGTTTTTCCTTTGTGCAAATGAGTGCCTAGAGCCCCTGTCTGCAAAGAAAGGTGGTTGGTGAGCCAGATGTGGATTAGCACCTCCAGGCAGGCAAGCAGTGGCCGCAGCTGCAGGTGACACTGGGTTAGGGCAAACAGCCTTTCCAGCTGCCTCCCCGCTGCAGCTCAGCTGCTAGAGCTCGGGGCAGTGCCCAAGTCTCTGCAGATGTTTGTCTGAAAGAGGGCTGCTCTTGTCACCTCTCCTACTGCTGGTCCCCAGGCTGGGGTGTCACTCGACCTGCAAACATGTTGTACTGTCTGGAAACAGACATGTAAAGACTTCACAGGATGGGTTTCTGCAAATCCCTATGCTCAGGGGCAGCAGGGTTTAGCAGCCATTTCCCTGGGCGTGCAGTGCCCCGCTTCTGTGCTCACTCCGCACGCTCCCTGCCGGCAGTGGCAGCCCATGCTTTTGGGGGTGCACAAGCCCTAGCTCAGTTTTGGCCAGACAGACGCACCTCCGCCCCACCTGGCACCCAGCACTTGTCCATGCTGTCTGGGAAGCACACCCCAGCCCCAGGGCAGCACTGGGATCCAGGTGCAGCCGACATGGTGGGGTGGGGTAGGATGGGGCAGAGGGGCTGAGGGCTGCCTTGCAATTTGGGTCTGCCCCTGGCAGAGCCACTTCTCTGGGATGCTGCTCACTTAGCCCAGGAGAGCTCCTGTCTGCCCATCCTGTCCCGCAGCAGGGTGGGGGGTTCCTGGCAGGGGGCATCTCAGCCTTTTTCTGATCTGGGCCTCTCTGTTTGTTTGTTTTGAGTTTGCTGTTTGAGGGCCTGGAATTTAATTTGGCGGCAGCAGCTTGCGGCAGCAGCAAGCAGGGCTAATCGCATGCAGATTGCCTGGCTCAGAGGGAGACGGTTCAAAGCTGCTTCAGTGAGCGTGCGCTGGATTTGAGCCACCGATGAGGACTTTGCTTCTCTTCTGAAAGTGCCTTCTCATGGAAATAACAGTTTGTTTTTTTGTTGTTTTTTTTTTTTGTTTTTTTTTAAGATTCCATGTGCTAGTCTGAATCTTTGTGTTGGAATAGGCAGCGTTTAGAAGTTGGATTAAGTAGTTTTTTTCTCTGGCTGTAGTTGCTCAGTTAATCACGCAAACCTGCCATTGTGCAGACCCAGTGTTGCCAGCGCATGGGATGCATCCTCGGTTTTTTTTTTCAGCCTGTTTCCCTTTGAGGACCCCAGTTACAGATGCCAGATGCTATGTAAACCTGCCCAAGACAGGGCACATGGTGGTGTAGCCAGCTCAAGCCCCGTATCAGCATAGCTAAGTAAAGGGATGCAACTTTGCAAGTGTAGACCAGCCAAAGAAAATGTATCTCAGACCTCGGGAAGGCTTTTTTTTTTTTTTTTTTTCCTCACTGGGATATTTCTAGCCAGACCCAATGAAGCTTTTTTTTTTTTAAATGCTCATAGGGAAGCAGGAGCTGCAGGCAGCAAGGGGCAGCAGCTGCCAGACAATTTGCAAGGTGATAGAGATGTCCCTGTGGCCGTTTCTGCCGATGGGTCTCATGCCAGGACAGGGGGCTGCTGGGAAGAACCGGCTGGGCGAGGGGTGCTGGAGCTGGTCCCTTCCACCACTCCTGTCCCCCAACCACAGGGCTGAACCCTAATTCAGGCGTGGTTGGTGCTGCCTGCGTAGGTGCTGGCACAGCTCTGAAGTTTAGCTGATTTTAATAGGAAATGCTTGCTTTGCTGAGCCATGGGATTCAGGTACCTGCCTGCCTTGGAGCTGCCACGTGGATCTGGGGGCTGGAGTGACCTCTGCTTACAGCCCGGGTTGGGGGGACTTGCTCGCACATTTTCTGGGGTGGAGCTGGTTTTGTTTTTCCCAGGCAGGGCGGACTTGGTGCAACCAACAGGCCCTTCCCTTTTCTGCTGGGCCCCTGCAAAGAGAGTTTTGGGTTTTTTTCCTTTCTGCTTCTCTTTTGCAGCTTTCCTTTTGCATGAGGTTTGTCTGAGCATGGCAGTGTGGGTATGCACGTGGCTCCGCAGCTGGAGAGTAGTGCCCAGCTCTTGGACAGGGTGATGGAAATGTTCTTTTCTGTTCTGTTTGTGGAGAGATGTTTTCCAACCTCTGTGCTACGCACTTTTGCTTTCATTCTCGCTAAATTAAACATATGAGATTTGCGCCTAGCTTAAAGTGTGCAGGTGAATTTTGCTGGGTTTTGCAGTGAAGTGCTTGGGAGGGCAATTCAGTCTGCTGGATCACCTCTCCAGACCTGCCCACGAACCCAGCTGCCTTCCTTCCCATCCTTTTCTGCTGGGGCTGCACCACCCTCCCGGGGCAGGGGTTTCCCCTCAACCCTGTCGCACCTGAACCCCCCAGCAGCC